>NW_015172595.1:552770-554891 GCF_001447785.1 Gekko japonicus | reverse complement strand
TGCTGTGGGAAGGAAAAGATCTTTTTCTATGAACCCCTTCTCTTTGTGCTTTGAAGGGGCCAGCTAGGGTTGCCAATTTCCAGGTAGTGACTGGAGATCTCCTGCTATTACAACTGATTGCCAGGCAACAGAGATCAGTTCACCATCCCCAAAATCTCCAGGTATTTCCCAACCCACAGCTGGCACAAATACCCAGCACCTATCTTCTTCCATTTTCTGCAGGCACCTGCAAAGAGTACACCCCAATTTGTTGCCATCAAAGGAAGGAGTGGTGGGGAGTGGAAAGAGGAAGTGGCCCACTCGCTCTTAGCAGGCACAAGCGGGCGGAGCAGGAAACCCCTCCAAGAAATGCTCCCCATGCTCTGGGTGCCGTGGTTGGGACCCCAAGGCAGGCTACCTTTGAAGAGGTCATGTTCCCAGGGATGCCAACAGGGCTGCTCAAAAAGGCAACAAGTTAGGGCTCAGGAAGCACTCGCCTCATCGGTGAGAAGATTGCAGTGGATGGCCAACCCTTCTCTCTCGTGGAGGACATAGCCTTTTTCCAGATGCTGCAACACCTGGCTCCCTGGTACTCTGTCCCCTCACAGAGGACCATGAGCCAGCGAGTCTTGACAACCACACACCACTCTGCAGTGGCACTGGTCAAGAATGAGATCTCTAGATCGCAAGGTTGTACTGTCCACTTCACCATGGACCTCTGGAGCAGCCAGCAGCATGGTTACTTCTCCTTCACTGCCCAGTGGGGGCAACTGGAGGACCTCATTGTCTAGGCTGTTGGCCCCAAGCCCCAGGAGGGGACAGTCTTTCCACCTAGCTATGAAGTGGTTCTGTTCCATGCACAAGGGATGGATGCAGACCACATGGCAGTAAACATCACTGCCACAATACAGAGTAGCCTGAGGGAGTGGGTGGGTGCAGCAACATCATCCATGGCCACATGGTCACGGACACAATCACCAACATGCAGGCAGTGGTGAAGGCTGTGTGCCTCAAGGGCACCGTCTGTCTCACAAACATGCTTCACATTGTGATGAAGGATGCTCTGGGGCTGGGGAGCACTGTGAGGGCCACCTGGGATGCTGCCACCCTTGAGCTGCAGTTCCTGCTCAAGACCTACTGGTGCCTGGCCGCCCACTTTTCATGCAGCATCAAGCCTGCACATCTGCTGCATGAGAGGCAGGGAGAGGGGGTTCCAGTGGTTGGGTAGGTCCTGGATGAGCTCAACCTCAGCAAACATCTACTGCAACAAATATCTGTGTGTACAAGCAAGCCCCCTCTTTGACTACCCGTTTCGATTGCATTTGTACAATTTACTATCACAGCAGGTGATCTCTTACCACTACAATGTGTTGCATTAATGGTGAAGAACCAGAAATTTCACCTAGGGGTGGGCTGTGACCAGAGGACCAGGGGATCCCTCTTCCAACCTTCAGTGGGGCGCATCTGGTGCCAGCGTCGGAGGTTAGGAGTTTGGGAGTGCTCCTGGATCCCTCCTTAACCATGGAGGCCCAGGTGGCAGCCACTGCCAAATTGGCCTTTTACCATCTTAGGCTGGTGCGGCAGTTGGCTCCCTTCCTCGACCGAGATGACCTGGCTACAGTGATCCATGTGACGGTCACCTCGGGGCTAGACTACTGTAATGCTCTCTACATGGGGCTGCCTTTGTCGCAGATCCGGAAGCTGCAGCTGGTGCAGAATGCAATGGCCCGGCTGTTGATGGGCCTCCCCAAGTGGGAGCACATCCAGCCTGGGCTGAAAGCACTGCACTGGTTGCCAATAGCATCCCGGATCCATTTCAAAGTGCTGGTGCTACCTTTAAAGCCCTATATGTCCAGGGTCTGACATACCTGAGGGACTGCCTTTCCCTATACATACCCTCAAGAGCACTTCAGTCGGGGACTCAACATCGCCTGGTGATTCCAGGCCCCCGGGAAGCAAGGCTTGCCTCAACTAGGGCCAGATCCTTTTCAGTGGCGGCTCCTAACTGGTGGAATGAGCTCCCGGAGGAAATCAGGGCCCTGTGGGACCTCATACAGTTCCGCAGGGCCTGCAAGACAGAGCTTTTCCACCAGGCTTTTACGTTTACGCTTGTAAGGAGGGTGGGGTAAAAATACAAATACA
>NW_015172595.1:462308-551021 GCF_001447785.1 Gekko japonicus | reverse complement strand
GAATATAAAGATTTTTATATATAGGGTTTTTTCTTCTTGATTGTTCATATTCATATTTCTCTGGTTTTTATAGATTTATTCTTTAAGTAATATTTTATTAGGATGTTAGATGATTCTGTATTTTTCAATGTCTGGGTCAGAGAAGATTTTAGTCTTGTATGAAGAATCCTTGCCCATTATCATTTAGGTTAGGTTAAGTAAACACTTAGTTTGACGTAGATATATGTTTCTTTATATCTGGCCAATCAGAGGATTATTACTCAAATTACCACTGTCTTTTGTAACCAATTATGTTTTTTGAATATTGTTTTCTTGGTGATGTCAGTCCACGTATACAATATCATGTATTTCCTGAATATGTTCAGAATAGGTTCAGGAAGAAGATGAAGCAGAAAAAGAAGAAAGTAGTCAATTTTGGATGGACTATTTGGTCTAATTGTTTTCCTGTTAATTGAAGCATATTTCCTGAATATGCTGAGAAGAAAGTAGTCAATTTTGGATGGACTATTTGGTCTAATTGTTTTCCTGTTAATTGAAGCATATTTCCTGAATATGCTGAGAAGAAAGTAGTCAATTTTGGATGGACTATTTGGTCTAATTGTTTTCCTGTTAATTGAAGCATATTTCCTGAATATGCTGAGAAGATTGTAGTCAATTTTGGATGGACTATTTGGTCCAATTGTTTTTCTGTTAATTGAAATAAAACATAGATCTTCCTCCTCATTTGACTTCATTTTTGACATGGAATCTAATATGTACAACAGGGGTGCCAACCCGGATGGTGGGAGGCCTCGGGCCCGGCCGCCTGGGGCTGCTGGCAGTGGGAGAGGGCCCGGGACAGGGGGCGGACGTGCGACCTCCCTCTGGGCAGCACAGGAGGACCAGCATCTCCCGTGCAGTGCAGAGCCCCTCATGCATCCAGGTGCCTGCCGCAGAGCCACTGAAGGGGTGCACAGGCTTGCCTTAGTCGCTTCCTGCGAGGGGTGAGACCCACCGGGGCGGCAGGACAGCACGGCGTCCTCCTTGAGTGGTGCCCTAAGCAATTGCCTAACCCCACCTTATGGAAGTTCCGGCCCTGGTCACTGAGAGAGCTTTATGACTGAACAAGAACTGGCACTTGGGGTCTCCTGCATTCTAATCAGACCCCTTCATTAACCACTTATACCACACTGTGTTGTATCACCACCTACTGTTATTCAGACATTAAAAAAAACCAGAGTCAGTCAAATAAAAAAACCCAGATATTCAAAGAATTAAGACAGAGACGGTCACCTGTTAATCCCAGCAGGGGGATTATATTCATTCATGCCAGGTAATTTATGCATTCTGCAAAGAAGGACCTCAGTGGTATCCTGGAAGGCCGTTCCTTTTAAGAATGTTGAATGGCATATTGGAAATTAGATGCACTGAGGCTTGAGAAATACATTGTTACTGCAGAAGTAAGTAGAAATCCAGCATAGTGCATTGCAGAAGCCCCAGGCTGTTGGTGGTCAGGCAAAATCATCCTCAAAGTCTAGTCTAGTCTACAGGCTTGAGAGAAGAGAATGGTACATCTCAAAGCATTGATGAGCCAATACTTATTAAGCCCTAGCATTTATACTATTTGTTCAGTAGTCCAGGTACTGCATGTACATATCAAAGTAGGGTAGTTCATCCTTATTATTCCCAAATTGCAATTGGAAGACTGAGGCTGAGAGGCTGAATTGCCTCAGTTCACCTGGTGAATTTGTGGCTTACATGAGAAGTGAACCAGCAGAAACAACATCAGGAATCACAGCTCAGCTGCTATGCTACGCCAGCTCCCAATGTGAGAACCTCTATGCCTCCAGCAA
Source organism: Gekko japonicus (assembly GCF_001447785.1). NCBI lineage: Eukaryota > Metazoa > Chordata > Lepidosauria > Squamata > Gekkonidae > Gekko > Gekko japonicus. Next base: position 549,189 of record NW_015172595.1, on the reverse strand, counting down.
AATTTAAAGTATATGAACTTGGTAACAGCACAGCCATTCTAGACCGGATCAATCTCTTGAAAAGGTGTTCCCCACATCTGCTAGATCATTTATATTAGGTGGGTTCAAGTAAAAAAAGGCAACAGTGAATTTGAACCCAGGCCCCAGCTCCAGTTCAGGCCCCAGCCAGTTTGGTGTAGCAGTTAAGAGTAGCAGACTCTAATCTGGAGAACCAGGTTTGATTCCCAACTCCTCCACATGCTCTCTCAGCGTCACCTCCTCCTCCTCTTCCTCTCTTCCTCCACTTCCTATTCTTCCACAGTACTTCCATATCCTGGAATCCTCTGCATTGAAATGTCAAGTGCATCCATGTTTGTTGTAAATATCAGCCACTGACTGATGCTCAGCAAGAAAATCAGGACGTCACACAGGTACCAGAGTACACCATAAGGGACTATACACTGAGTACGGTATTGAGCCAGATAAATGGTTATCACTGCAGAAGGGACTATACACTGTGTACAGTATTGAGCCAGATAAATGGTTATCACTGGAGGTGAGAAGGTGTGGGTAAAAACAACAGGTTAAAAACTACTGCGGTTTACTGGAGAACATTCTGAGCTTAAACTGGAGAGGCCCAGGTTCAAACCTTTCCTTGTTCACGAAGCTCCCTAAGTTCCTTTTGAGACAGTCACTGTCTCCAGATCTAACCAACCTCACAGGTTTGTTGTGATGGTACAACAGGAAAACTGCTGAATGATAACTTAAATTCTTTGTAAAAAGAGAAAGAAACAAAATGTGATTAAAACAAACAACGGGTGAACAGTCCCTCAAGAGTTACTTCCTATTATTGCCCCCTTTTAGACATTTTTGGATGTGATCTCTTGGCTGAAAAACCTGGGTCAATCACTGTGCTATTGTTTGTGAAAATAAGGACTTAAAAATAAGTTTGCTTGATCATGCAGCAATTTCCCCATCAAAACTGAGGATGACACACAAGCATAAGGCTTTCGAAACGCCCAGGGAATACAATGTGTTGCCATTATGCAATTCCTAGCATCTGCTTACCTTATGCATTTGTGACCTGCACGGAGCTTGGCTCTCTGCACCTGTCTGAAGCACATCCAGACCGTTTAAGCAGCCAGAGAGAGGCACGCTCTCAGCAGGCACTCAGCAGGTTAATGGTAAGGCACTGCTCAACCTCCCAGCTAATAAGATTTAAATACAGGCTAATGACTGCATGTTTTCACTTTAATCAACACGCAAATCGCCCTTTTATTATTATGGTTTATTTTTTTCCCCAATTTAATTTCTAATTGAATTATGCTTCAGCCCGTTAATTGTTGATATAAGCCATATCTCAAATTTCTAGCTTAGTTTATATTTCCCCAATCCCTCCCCTAGCCCCAACCTTGCTCTATTAATCTTATAAGTGAGGAGAAATTGGTGGCGCACTGAGCTCTACTGAAACGTGGGTCTAATCACAAGAGAAAAGGAGTTTGATTAACTGACTAGGAGAGGAGGGCTTTATATCTGTTAGGCCTCCAATACACAGCAAAGAGCCCCCATGTTACAGCCAACACTTGCTAATATAAACCATGTTGATGAGCAGAACTTCATCTTCCACTGAAAAAATGATGTCATGTCTACCCAGAGGACAACTAACCATGTTACATGGTCTGGTTTATATACACAGCAGAAGGAGGGGTAGAGTTCTGATGTAGTAGAGTTTTATGGTAGTTTTAATACTTCATAAAATAAAACATAATTCCATTTAAAACCCCTAAGACAGTGGTGGTGAACCTATGGCACGGGTGCCAGAGGTGGCACTCAGAGCCCTCTCTGTGGGCATGCGTGCCATCGCCCCAGCCAGGACCAGACCATCATTAAAGTGTTGAATTCTCTGCCAAATAATTTTAAGTAAATGAAAACCTTTGGGATTGCTTTCCTTATTTTGTTTGGATCATCTTAATTTAATGTATGAGTGTTTTTTTCTAAAGTAAAACCTCAGTATTCAGGTTAAATTGCCGTGTTGGCACTTTGCGATAAATAAGTGGGTTTTGGGTCGCAGTTTGGGCACGCGGTCTCTAAAAGGTTCGCCATCACTGCCCTAGGACATGAGGGACAGAGGATCTAGAGCCACCTGCCCCATGTGCAGCTCTAGTTTTTTTTAGTTCTAGGGAGTTTATTCTCAGGGATGCATTAAAACATATTATCCCTTCCCCCCTGTAGCCATACAGCTATTCTACCATCCAAAGAATACCTCATTCTACCTCATTCTGATGAGTGAATGAACTTCTTTGAATACATATTCAACACATTATGAAGAATGAAGGGTGTGTGCGTACGTGCTGAATACTGTATGTTGCCTCTTCAGAATGAAGCTAGAGAGGTCATATTTTAAAATTTTCCCATTTTAGCTGTGCTATTTCTTAGTTTGCAAGAGGCAGAGAACTTTTCATGTGGGGCAGCTTTTTAAAAAATGGCCTAGCATTCTGCTAGTCTAAAGCAGCAGAATCTACCTCCTTAAACTATCAATGTGTGACCCTGGTCTCTACCAGCTCTCCCTTGCTGACACAGAGAATGTCACAATTCTAAACTATTTGTTCCTGTTGAAAAGGAGACTTACCAAATTGGGAGATTCATAGGGACATGGGGAAATCAAAGGTTAGCTATTGAACTCCTTGCTTAAGTTTTGATCATCCTGTTGTAGCCCATCAAAGAGCATCCAAAAGGATTCAGTGAACAATGTGCCGAACAAGCAGGAAGAGGGCCAAGCCACAAGTTATAGAAGACAAAATGGTGGAAGGGTCTCCAGTAATGTTGATCTAGAGGTCATTTTTTTTCCTGGAGCTGGGTCCAAACTTAGGGATTTTTCATTCTCTCCCCCCTGAAATTTATCAGGACCTAATTCATGGAAAATGCTATAAGGGGAGGGTCTCTGGTGTTACAGGTATTGGGGCCTCCCTGTTTGATGATTAGTTGGCTGCTGGTGTTGAGAAGAACAGCATGCAAATAGAGCCTTATTATTCCCTATATGCTTGGGTAAGTTTGAAGAGCAAGTTCGTGTCTGATGTGGGTCACAGTGAAGGCCCTGGTTCAGTGCACTCACGCCAACAGGGCAAGCCCTGCAAGACCTTATACCGCTTAAGCAGGCTTCACTCTAGCTATTATTATGAATATTATCTTTAAAAATCTATTAGCTTTACTAGTCCCATTAAATGGCCATTAGAGTCCCCATTAGCTGTTGCTCTTGATGGTTTCGTGAAGAGGCCACAGCATGGGGTCGCTCTCAGTGCACATGGCACAGGGTGGGGGTTTTGGGCTACTCGCTGAGGCATGGAGCAAAGGAGCTGCTGGAAGCCAGAGTGGAAGCATGGCACTCCATGATGCTCCTCCTCCTCCTCCTCTGCCTCCTCCTCTTCTCTACACTAGTAAAAAAGTTCTTTGATCCATGTCTCTGGCCTAGAAGGATCTTGGCAACCCTAAATTCAACTTATTAACTGTGTTGGGCCCAGCAATGACTAGCCTATCATTTTTGTTGTTATGCAACCAAAGGATGAGATAAAATAGGTTTATTGAAGTAGCTCACAAAGTAGGCTGGTCTGCAGAGACACAGAAAGCTGCTGCCAAAGAGCTCATATAAGATTTTCTTTGACCATTCCCAGTCTATGGTATGCCCATAGATAGTGGTGAGCTGTCAGGAAAGCAAGCTGACTCTTAAAGAGGTTCCAGCCAGTCCAAGCCACAATAATATGGCTAAGCTATCTGATTCTCCGTAGAGAGTCTTCAGAATGAAATCCATTTGATGCCTGGAATTTCTCAACCCTGTTGTTTCAGCTTCAAAATTTCCATTTTGATTTTGCTTCTCCCTTGTGCAAATCAAACCTGCAGTTCTTTATTGCCACATCCCTTCCCTGAGAATTGTACCTTTTTTCAACACTGTCTGTGCATCAGTAAATCAGCATCAGTCATTATACATATACTATTTACAGTGTACATATATATGAACTCCATATATATTGCCTACAAGAGGACATGATACAAATAAATCTACAAAACCAACAGTAAAAAGCAGAACCAAAACAACGGAAAATTTAAATTAATGTCAAAAAGAAATTAAATAGAGAACTTTCACACATCCCTTTTTAAATAGGAAGACTGTCTTCAGTTTAATCACTTGAGTAAGGCAGAACATTACACCCATCTTGTTTGTTTCATTTGCTGTTTGTGCGAACAAGTGTATTGGGCTGGCAAGGATCCCTGTCCTTAAAGTAGCTTCAAGTGCAGTACCTCAGGGGTGGCTGGGAAGGGAGCACTGTGGCTATTTGACAGAGCAACTGCTTTGCGTGCAGAAGGTCTCAGGTTCCATCCCCTTCATTTAAAGGGATCAGGAAGGTAGTCAGTGTGAAAGATCTCTGTCTGCAACCCAGCTTTTATAGACCAACAGTCTGACTCATTATAAGGCATCTTCATGTTTTTATAAGTTCATGTGTTTAATGCATCAGATTAATTAATATATTAATATCAATTCAAGTATTGATATCCAGCTTGTCTCCCTGGAGGGACCCAAAATGGCTTACAGGAAATAGACACCATATAAAAAACCAGTAAGCAAGATATAGTGCCTGGACTCATTGGCTGGCTCAGTTGAAGACACATGCTGCAAGCGATAAGTTAAGAGCCAGTGGACAAAGAGTTTTTGGCTCTTGGCCCTTGACTCATGCCCAGGAGCTCACATCTCTGGCCAAGCTGACACCTTATATGGTACCTGAAACAAGAAGGGAAAAGCCAGTCCCCAGCAGATACAATGAACAGCTGGTAAGATATCCCTCCTGTTTCTTTCCCTTCCTGGTTTAAGTTACATTTAATATATATAATTACAAAAACACTGATAGTTAATACAATTTTGAACTAGCAACTTCCCAATTGTTCTCAAAAAGTAATATATGCCTCTTCTAAGAGAGAGTCTGCTTACAAATTTATCATGATCTACAAAGTATGCTTGAAAATTATTGCTTTGATATGCAAATATAAGCATATTTAATCAATTCATTGATTAATCAATAATAAGTCATATGATGCATCACTAAGATGGCTTTAATCAGATAGCAGCTCTAGAAGGATGTATCTTACATCTATGATCATCCCTAAGGGGTTAAAGTGCCCTCTCTCTTGCTGAGTGTACTGAAAGGGAATTGAGAACATGTATAGCAAAATCCTAGAAGCCTTTGAAAGGACTGACACTGAGGTTATATGCTCAAAAGGCCAAGAGAGACAGACAACGTTAATCTTGTTGCTGAGTATCGTACAAACACAGTATAGCTAACTACTAAGGGTTATTTTCTTGAGTGCTCCCTATTCCCAAGTACAGTGTAAAACATGGGATAGTCTACTGTAGATCTGTGAGGATTATGGAATAAATCCATCACAAACTTTGTATCATTTACATCCTAATTTAGGCACACACCCCCTTCAGAACTATCAGGGATTATTCAGTAGCAACAGTGAAGCAGCAACACATAGACATTAAGGGAGCACTTCTTGTGTTACTTTTCTTTTCCAGTGTTCTAGAGATATCTTATACAATGTCAGCTGAAAGTCTGAGGTCTGTTTGGAAAATCTGTTGGGAGTGCCAGTACTGGACTTTATTTAATCAGCTATTTTGTATGCCACTTTTCTGCCCCATTTAGGACACCCAAGTCAGTTCACAATGCATAGAGTTGCCAGCCTCCAGGTGCTACCTGGAAATATCTTGGTACTAGAAGTAAGGCCGGTTGTAGGAAGAAATACAATGATCTCTAGAGGGAAGTTCCAGGTGAATGTTCCGGCTGTGGCTGGTGAGGTGGCAGAGGGAAGGGGAAAATAGAGGGAGGCAAGCCATTTTTATTTCCTTCTGCTTAGCTATAAGGCAGGGCTGTCTCAAGTCATTTTGCTGCCCCAAGTGGGTAGTATGGGAGGACAGCCTCATGGTAACAGGTATGGTTCCCTCCACCCCTGACTTATGTTAATTTGCCACATGATGGAGTGAGCTCCTGTCCCTGGTGCCAGCTCCTGCCAACCTAGCAGTTCGAAAGCAAGAAACTGCAAGTAGATAAATAGGTACCACTTCAGTGGGAAGGTAACAGCGTTCTGTGCACCTCGACATCTAGTCATGCTGGCCACATGACCATGGAAATGTCTTTGGACAGTGCTGGCTCTTCGGCTTAGAAACGGAGATGAGCACCACATCCCTAGAGTTGGATTTGACTGGCTTTCGAGCAAGGGAAACCTTTATCTTTACCTAGTTGCAGCTAAGGTAGAAAACCACCTCCTCCTATGCCATGTCTTCTGGGTTCCAAGAGTCTGGAAAACAGTTCCATAACCAGTTACAGGGTTGCCAACTCTGGGTTGGGATATACCTGTAGATTTGAGGGGTAGAGCCTGGGGAGGGGAGGGTTTGGGGTGGGGAGGGACCTCAGCAGGGTATAATGCCATAGGGTCCACTGGCCAAAGCAGCCATTGTCTCCAGGAGAACTGAACTTGGTCATCTAGACATCAGTTGTAATAGCTGGGAAATTTTCTGTAAGGAAAAAGATGTGCTGTGGCTGGGGAGATCTCCAGGCCCCACAGGGAGATTGGGATATGTATTTTACCTCAGGTCTCCCAACAGCAACAGCAGACTATTTAGAATGTTAGAGGCAAAGGCCAATCAGGCCAAATATGCAAATGACCTCTGTGTTCTGACTGGCTATGGGGGGGGGGAGAGGAACAGCAAACTGTTTAGAATGTTGGAGGCAGGACTCAGGCAATGCAGCCAGTGGATAGGGAGACTGATTTTGGAGCGTGTTGGAATGTTCCGGGAAGTCCATGACCAAAACATAATTATATATAAGGAGAGATTCCAACTGATCCCCAGACAACAGAGATCAGTTCTCCTGGAGAAAATGGCTGCTTTGGAATGTGGACTCTATGTCATTATAAACCAATGAGGTACCTCCCTTCCCCAAACCCTGCCTTCCCCAGACTCCATGTCCAAAATCTCCAGATATTTCCCAACCCAGAGTTGGCAACCCTAACAATGCAATCTTAAACTCCTAAAACAATATAAAAACATGAATTTTTCAGATTCAGTTCTGGGTTACCTTGGCTGCCCAAAATGGGGCAGAAATGTAAAATATGAATGGATGAAACAATTGACTAGAACCTCAACATTAAAGCCATACACAGAATATGATCAAAAGAGGAAAACAGCAGCACCAGATCCTCAAAGGCCTTCTGAACTAGAATATTTTCAGCTTTCTCTGGATGACCTGAGGATATGGTGTTAACATGTCAGGGAAGGGAGTTCTATCACCTGGGGATAGTAGTTAAAAAGCCCTCCTATGAGCTTTGCAAATTTTATAATATATCCATCAACATTTTTATTGCTTCTATTGCATTGGGAGAATGCTGCTGCATGTGGTTCTTCTCTCCTCCCTTTTATCTTCAGAAGAAGCCTGTGAGAGTAGCTTAGTCTGAGAACATCTGACATGTCCAACAGATCACACTGTTTCATGGCTAAGAAGGCATTTGAATCAATTTCCCCCAAACTGTAGTCTGGGTTCCTCAAACATTTTGAACCTGTGTACCCTTCTGGAATTTTGACACAAGGTGAGAACACAACCACAAAATGGCTGCCATGGGAGGTGGAACCACATGCCCACACACACAGAGGAAGCCCAAATACAGAAGGGAAAGGGGTAATTTAAAAACATATACTGTTAAAGTGAAGCAAGAGAAAGAATAAAACCAATACTGCAGTGGCAGTTGCTGCCAAAAACATAATTGTAATCTGCACAGCCAATCAGTTCTCCAATAGCCAAATCAGAACCTGCTGGGCAAGTGCCACATCTGTTTTCTAATACTACTTGGCAAGCACCAGGAAAGGTGTCGGTGGACGCCATGGTGCCTATTGGGGCTGCATTGGGAACTCCTGTTCTAGTTTAACACTTCAGTCACAATACCATACTTATGCTGATTTTGCTCAGATGAACCAACATCTTTCCACCTAAGTTTCTCCCTGGATTTTAAACATTTACAGAACTGCACTGATGGTTAGCTGATTCGCCATTCTTCCAGTTTTGATTTGCAAACTGTTCAGAATGCTGTAGGCACACATTAAGCCACACTTTTCAGTTTCCATGGTTTTATATTATTATTATTATTATTATTATTATTATTATTATTATTATTATTAGCTGCATAGCAGCCCGTATTCACACTGAAAACTGTGCAAAAAACAAGAGGACCTCACTGGAATTCCTTCTGTGCTGTGATTTAATCAATGCATACATTAAAAACAGGAGATATGAACTGAAACCTACCGGCAACTCTGCATGCAATAACTCCACAATTAATTTTATAAATCCTCCAAGTTCCAACTGGAAGGCAGCAGGCGTGGGCCTGAGCCAACTCATGGGATAATAATGAACAGCACAGAATACATTTGCTGATCACTACTAAACAGACGAATCTGCAACTATAACCCCAGCCACTTCCATGTGTTTTAAGAACAGCTGAGGAAAAAGAAACCCACCATGTCAAGCAGTTCTCTGAGGACAAGAAATTAAGAATCTGTGCTGCATGCTAGGAAGTCCCTGGTTCAAATGGCACCTTGGCTATGGAACCACTGGATGACCTTAGGCAAGCCATTCTGTCTCTCAGCTAAGTTCCCCATTTGTAACATTGAATTCATGAAGCTGCCTTCAGCTGAGCCACACAGTTGGTCTATCGCCAGTATTGCCCACTCAGACTGGCAGCAGGTCTCAGGGTGTCAAGTAGACATCTTTTATTACCTGATCCTTTTAATTGGAAATGCCATGGATTGAGCCTGGGATCTTCTGCATGCAAAGTAGGTGCTCTGCCAATGAGCTATAGAGCTGCCCTTGGATGATAGTATTGGCTAAACTTACACGCTGTTCCAAGGACTGCTGGCACAGTTTATGCCCATTGTATATACACTTCCCTTTAACTGTAACATGTAATTGTACTATTCCTTGGGACATTTTGATTCAACCAGAGTTAAATCTGAGCCAGCAGCTGTAAGAGTGAGAGGCTATGTAGACAGTGTCTCCATACCTCATTCCTGAGGCCAGTTTTGTGAATGTGGACTCCATTCAAAGAACAGAACAACCTCTACATACACATGTGCCTGGGGGTACACTTGTGCCTGACCATGCATAGTAACAAGGTGGCTGGCAGTAAATAATACCTGCCCTCTTCTTAGATGGCAGCATTACAACATGGAGGGACAAGGCCTGAAGGACTGGATTCTCTAAAGAGGCTTCTCTTTAACACTACCAGCAGGGGTGGTTTTGTTGTTGTGGACTGGCCACTTAATCTGCTCTAGAGGCCACAGGTAGCCAGGAGCGAGTACAGCTAAACCCCAGAAACTCTACCCAAGTCAGAGAGCCTGCTTGGCTCAGACCCCTCATCAGCAATCGCAGTTAGTGTCAACTCACCAATTGTTTCCTCCTGCACCACTTCCAGTTTGGAAGGTGTCAAGGTGATGCAGCTGGTGAGATAATGCCCACTGTCAGCCCCATAGAATGGGTACCACTTCCAGTTTGGAAGGTGATGCAGCTGGTGAGTTAATGCCCACTGTCAGCCCCATAGAATGGAGTGACTGACTACCAGAGGAAGGGGTTGATAGTGGGCACTGAGTCCCAGCATGGTGGGTCCTCAGGAGCTGCTGAAGGATGCTTGCTTGCCCCTGACATGAGCCACGAAGACCATTCTCTGGGACTGAGTGGGAATTGTACAGTTTTGGCTCAATAGTGTATTCATAAGGCTGCTTTAGTAAGGTTATTGGGTATACCATTTCTTTTCTGACAGTTTCAGTATTTATTTTCTTATTTTCTTTTTTAAAAGCAAAGACACAGTCCAACTAAATTTAAGCACTGTTAAGTTGATGTTAAAGTATATGTTTGCCTAGCCCATGGAAATAAATGGGACCTTAGGTCCTTAATTTTAGCTGTATTGTTCTGCTTATAGGCTTCTCATCCTTAAAGCTGCAAAAAAAGAAGCTTGAAAGGGTATGGGTTTTGGCAAGCCATGTAAAATACCAGGAGCCAAAGCTGGGGCCTTTGCCCATGACAGCAAGACAAGCAGGAAGCAGATGCAGAATACATTATGCAAAATAAGCAACAAATGCAGATTTGTTGAATTTGCATTGTGTATATTTGATGCAGAGGCCAGCTCTTTTTGTCATATGGAATGGGAATTGTTTGGGCACAGTTGTTTGGTTTTTAGAATAGCAGCTAACAACACTTTAGATGTGCTCTAGAAAATCTATAATATCTTTGGCAAAACTGCCTTTGATCTTAGCATTATGTAAGCTTGTGGGAGCTATGTGAGATCTTGTTTTGGAATGACATGATTTCCTGTTCAGGAGCCAAAGCACAGACTGGAAGCAACAAGAGGAGAAAGCAATGGAAAATGGATGAAGGCAGCTACACCGTTTATCCTTTCATGGGCTCTAGTCCACTTCAGTAAGTATAAGATACCTACTATTATTTATCATTGTGAAGCTGTATCATTATGTCCCACTGGTACTATGCTGTGACTGGGTCATAAAGATAGAAACAAGCAGGGGTTGGAAATGATATCAAGCTGGAGATGTCGGGCAAGGACATGACCTTCCCTACTCTTGGGATTAAAAGCAAAGTGGCTAATGGGAACAAGGAAGCAACAGCAATCCAGCAGAAAGAGAGACACCTTAGACCAACCCTCATTAGTTTTCACCCACTGAGAGATCATACGTTTCATTGATCTTGGTCCATCTAGCTTGGTCCTTCAGAAGAAGGCAATGTGGTCTACCAAGGTACAAGCTGCTTTCTTCAGCTTGTAGTTGGCAGTGTATTGCTGAGATGATCCACTTCTATATAACTTTGCTGATGACGACATGAGACCAAATTACATGAACAAGGACAGGATACTTTTGCCTCCATCTATGGAGGCCACATCCTAAGACGTATGACAGTAACACGCTTTTTACTGGTACAAATTACAGTGTTCCTTCCAGTCACCCAGACAGCTCCATTGTTACTGATTCCATTAAGAGACAACTTTGACTTTGGCAGGATTTTCCAAAAGCTGTTTACTAAATTCTCTTGCCAAGAAGGTGGGAGACGACAACTGCTCCTTTTAAAAAGAGAATAGGAGGTGATACTATAGATATTACAGAAACCATAGATGTATTATTGTTTGTGGTGTACACATTTCCCTCTGTTCACAGGTTTTATGGAGTTTTAACATTTTTTAGGTAAAAGAAATGGATGACTACAAGATGTGTGACTGCAAAACAAACACTTTTGCACTACAGGCAACAATCTCTTTATCATACTATCATGGTCTTTATTGTGTATTTCCAGCAAATTCCAGGAATACTCTTGGATCTGGATCCAATTTTCTAGTTTCTACTGAATGCAGTTGTTCATGTCTTAGGCTGGCAATGATAAAGTGAAGCTTTGGCCCAATCTCATACATGTCTTTATAGAAATTTGAGTGCATTAATACAACAGCCCAGTGCATTATACTGATAGAGATGGACTTCAAATAGGTGATGCTGTTGTGGAGAGAAATGCTATTCTAGGAATCGTTAGTCTTCTGGAAAGCTTAGGAAAATGCTGCTGCCGAGGGCTGTCTGCCCAGTATTCCTTGGAAGTGTTAAAATCACAAGAGTTAACTTGGCAAAGAGTTGCATAGGGGAATAATAGCCTCAGAAGTATTGCAAAGCCTTTGCTCAGGATTGCAGGCAGGACCAGTGGCTGAACAGCTGCCACCATGTGTGGGGTTCTTCTGAGCGCTGGGGCCATTCCAAACTCCTGTGGTTCTAGCTGTTGTCAGATTGGCTTTCATCATGAACATAAATCATGCAATTACTCAAGCCTCAGTCTGCTCCATGGATTTGCCACTTTGCTTTTCGGATCACCTGAATGAAGCCTCTCTGCCATAATTCCAGAAGGCAGCAGCGCATCTGAGACAGAAGCAGCAACTTCTTTCTGATGGTCCTGATAGAGCCACAGAGCTGGTGCTGATAAACTTCACTTGAAACCAGCAGAGATGAAAGCAAAGGCAAGAAGAGAAATGGCCAAAACAACAGATTTAACTGGAGAACAGTTGGGATCCTTTTAGATCCTGAGAGCCAGTTTGGTAGTGGTTAAGTGCGCGGACTCTAATCTGGGAGAAACGGGTTTGATTCCCCACTCCTCCACTTGCACCTGGCTGGATGACCTTGGACAAGACATAGTTCTGATAAGAGCTATTTTTGAAAAAGAGCAGTTTCTGTAAGAGTTCTCTCAGCCCCACCTACCTCACAGGGTGTTTGTTGTGGGGAGGGGAAGGGAAAGGAGTTTGTAAGCCACTCTGAGACTCCTTTGGGTAGTGAAGGGCAGGGTATAAATCCAATCTCGTCGTCGTCGTCCTCCTCCTCTTCTTCGTCTCCTTCTTCTTCTTGAGGAATCATTTAGTTCTAGAGGCCAATACAGCATCAACAAATTTCTGAAGCTTTGCTTTGAAGCTAGTTTGCTCGCCTATCTTTTGGTAGATTCTTGAAATGCTCTACACACCTTTATAGTTCACATTTGCGAAAAGCAAGCAAGCAACCAACCAACCATGTTCCCAGAATGTTGTTTCAAACTACAGGTTGAGCCTTGTACTAGTGAGCAGGTTCATTGGTAATCAGGCACTCTTGACAGCCTCTTAATTGTAGAAATAAGAACCAGTCACAGAATCCAGTAGTAGATGCTATCCTGAGACAGAATCAGTAGAACATGATGAAAGGGAGTTCACTTCATGTAGAATACTATGAAATTGAACAATTGTCATTGCAGTAGCAGCAATTATCTTGATTCAGTCAGTTACCCTGGGTAGTCAGAAGACATAGGCATCTTAGCTGAATATCTTACATTTGTACTCTACCGATGTTCCTATGTGTACCTTACATGTGTCTCTGTATAAACAAGTGGGGGGACTCACAAGGGCCTGTGGAGCACATATCCTTTCTCCCTCCCCCACTACTTCCTCTTTAACGTCCCTGATTCCGCCCCTAGCAAAGAGTGTGTCATCAAACTTCTCCCCCTCCAGTGATGTCACTTCTTCATTTCAAAATTCAAATTTAAATGTCCTGGTTGTGCTGATACACCCGGGCCACAGCTCAAGAGTCCTCTGCCACTACTCATGCCCAGCTGCTATTTAACCAGCTCACCTCCAAGTCAAGCAGGGCATCTCTGGGCTGAAACAGACATAGTGTTTTCGAAGCAGCTACTACATGGCAGGGTTGTCACCTGACTAGAAAAATACATCCCCAGCCTATTTTCAACAAGGGTGAAGGGATGAGCAAATGCAGCCTGGCATGATGCAATGTTGCCAGCTGCTCACTGCTGCAAATCAAACTGGGTTAAAGGCACAGCTGCAGCGAGTGATCCAAAAGTTGTCATCCCTGCCACTGAGTGACCCTTGCTTGAAAACTGGCAGCACAAATGTCCACAACAGTAAGCCAAATGCTGCATTGGCAAGCCAGCCAGCCTTTGGTCTTAGCTATTCTTTCTAACATATAGCCTATCCACACAGCTTTTTTAAAAAAAGAGATGGTAGATATTGATTAATGAATATTAACCTATGTAACCAGCACTCAATTCAGCCGCTGTAGACTGGAGAGTAGCAAACGTTATGCCAATTTTTAAAAAGGGGTCCAGAGGAGAACCAGGAAATTGCAGGCTCTTCAGCTTAATTGCTGTCCCAGGCAAATTAGTAGCAACTGTAATCAAAGATAAAATTGTTAGGCACATAGAGGGACAAAGCCTGCCAAGAAAAATCAGATTAACTTCTGCAAAGGGAAGTCCTACCACAGTAATCTTTTGGTATTCTTTGAGAAAGTGAGCAAGCATGTAGACAACAGTGACCTGGTAAACATTATATACTTGGGCTTTCAAAAGGGTTTTGACAAACCTCCTGAGTAAACTTAGTAGATGAAGAAGAGGAGGAGGAGGAGATGTCCACAAATTGGGTGAGTGGGTGACAATTGGCAAATGAAGTGCAATGTTGTTAAGTGAAAGTTCATGCACACTGGCACAAAAAAATGCCATCTTCAAGTATAGATTAATGGAATCTGAACTTGCTGAGACAGAGACAAGAAAAGAACTTGGGGTCTTAATGGATAGCTCAATGAAAGTGTCACCCCAGTGTGCTACAGCAATGAAAAAGGCAAATTCTATTTTAGGGATTATTAGGAAATAAATTGATCATAAAACTGCTGATATTATAATACTCCTGTATAGATCTGTGGTGCGGCTTCATTTGGAATACAGTTCTGGTCACTGTATCTCAAAAAGGTCATTGCAGAGCTGGAACGAGTACAGAGGAGGGCAACCAAGATGATTAGGGAGTTGGAGCACCTTCCCTGTGAGGAAAGGCTGAAGAATCTAGGACTTTTCAGTTTAGAAAAGGGATGACTAAGAAGGGCATGATAAAGGTTTATAACTTTATGCATGGGGTAGAGAGAGTTGACAGAGAGAAATTTTTCTCCCTTTCCCAAAACACTAGAACTTGAGGACATCAAATGAAGCTAATGGGCAGTAGATTCAGGACAGATAAAAGGAAATACTTTTACACAGATAGTGATTAAAATGTAGACTAGAACTCAAGGGCAGCAAGTGAAGAGAAAAAGAAAAGGAGATTGGATTTATACCCCGCCCTTCACTACCTGAAGGAGTCTCAGAGCGGCTTACAATCTCCTTTCCCTTCCCCTCCCCACAACAGACACCTTGTGAGGGAGGTGGGGCTGAGAGAGCTCTTTTGAGAACTGCCCTTGAGAGTACAGCTCTGAGAGAACTTGTAACTGACTCAAGGTCACAGCTGCATATGGAGGAGTGGGGAATCAAACCTGCTTCTCCCAGATTAGAGTCTGCACTCTTAACCACTACACCAAACTGGCTCTCTAAACTAATGGACAGTAGATCCAGAACGGATAAAAGAAAATACATCTTAACACAGACATTAAAATGTGGACTTCACTGCTGAGGATGGCATGATGGCCACAAGAACAAACAGCTTTAAAAGGGGATTAGATAGATTCATGAAGGATAGGTCTATCAGTGGCTACTAGCCATGGTGACTATGGGGAACCTCCACACTAAACCTCTGCATTCCAGAGCCAGGAGGCATATTGGGGGAAGGCATCGACTGCTATGCCCTGTGGTTGGCCTTCCAGAGGAACTGGTTGGCCACTGTGTGAGACAGGATGCTGGACTAGATGGACCACTGGTCTGATCCAGGAGGGCTCTTCTTATGTTCTCAAACAGATGGCTCAGGCTGGCCTAACCCACTTGCATGAAATGACAGCATGTTTTGTTGGAAATCTTTTAGTGGGAACAGAATCCTGTCTTCTCATCCCAGACTCTTTGGGCAGAAGGGCTCGAGATATAGGGAGCCCTCTGTTACCATGTGCGCTTGTAACTACATTTTCTGTATTGTGCTAATGCTGTGTTTGTCTCATGTCTGTGTATCTGTGCATTTGGGACTCAGGGATTACTGCTGTGTTTGCTGCTGTGATTGTATGGTCTGCTTTGCATCTCATACTCGCCCATGGATGGGCAAGGCTGGTGTTACCGGCTGCAGAACACGTGTTTCCCTGGACCTTCCCAGAGTGCCTCAGGACAAAGGAGACCAGCGCCATTACACCCAGTTTGGGACACTTGGAGAACAACGGCTTTCCCACCATTGCTGATCTGTGGGAAACCACGTAACTCTCTTCCTGCTATCTGGTTTGGTCATCGCAAAGACAATAACGTTTATGGCCCTCTGGACCAAGCATCTCTGCAAGTCAAAGGTTGCCAATGGAAACGACGGGTTCACACCTGACCACATGGCTCTGCTTTGAAGTTAGGGTAGCATATCTGCATATTGCCCCTTCCCCTGAGTTAGGACGTCACACTCTTTACCCTATAGGCATAGTAGAGAGGACGGACCCTAAGGGTTTTATGGCCGTAAAGCCAAGCCCAAAACATAGCTTTTAAAAAGAGCAACACAGCCTTTGTTCCTCGGGTTAGAGGTTCCTCCGGTTAGGGTTAGCTCTCCCCTCCCCACCTCTCTGCAACTTAAGTTGCAAAGACCGCTAGCCATGCAAAGGCTAGCGAGAAAACCCCACCCTTCTTCCACATTAGGCAACCGAAGTTCTGCGCAGGAGATCCTCCCGGGCTCTTTTGGACGTGCACACCAAAAGAGCACACACGTGGTTGGCTGTTTCCACCCGTGTGGGAGAGGGATCCCTAGTGAGACTTCTCGGCCCTGATGTCCCACGGGGAAGAGGTATTTCCCCGGAACTCAGATAAGTATGAGCGCTTTCCCTTGAGTTTCACCCCATTGCTTAACTTGATTTGTTATTTGCAATGCTTATTGTTTTTCTGTAACTATTGTAACTAAGGATCTTGTGAGAATCTGTGTATGCATCTGTTTTTCGTATGCTTGAGAACTGTTTAGTAAAAGGCAACATTTATTCATTGCTCAGCGTGTTGTCTCCATTATTGGGAAATAGAAATAGCGTTCGTTGCCAATCCGCCCTCTGTATACTCTGTATACACTGGACAAGAACTCACGCCTCGCCCACTGGTGTACATAAATCAGAATTGGCCTCCCGGAACCATCCTTAGAGGAGGTTCGGTAACACCTCCCACCAGCAGCCCCTGTTCCCTTATACCATACAAATGTATGGTGCAAAAACTTTGAAGCTCTATTTTTCTGGCCTTTTTCATTGAAAAATCATGAAGTCTCCCCACACAAGTCAATTTCTCTTGCAAGTCCACATTCAATAGGCAAGATGGCTAGGTGGCTTAACTGTTTTGCCACAGTCTCTCACACTGAGTTCTAGTATAACTATAAAAGTATGCCTTTTCTGTTGTAGAGAAGGGCCTTAGGGGTAAACTAGATGTGATGGTGTCCCCAGGTCCAACAGCACCATTTTAAAACCTAATGAGGACAATTTAAAAATGTTGTGTCCATAGCACTGAGGGATCAGGAGCGCTTGTTATCCCTCACCTTTTCAAGCACCAAAACCAGGCTTGCCACAGGGCATGGCAGTTTGTACACTCTGAGTTCCTGACTCCTGCCATGATAAGATTGGGCAGTGGGAGGGAAATGATGGCAATAATCTATGATGTTGCCACCTAGACTCTGTGGTTTTACAGTAAAGAACAGGAGCCCAAGCTATATTGTCACCTGAAGCCTAACACTGGTTTGCACCCAGCCTGCTACACTTAGTCAAGAAGACAGGAGGGGAAAAGGTATATTCCTTCCCTCACTCCCCACCCAAGTACACTTCTTTGGTAGGCTTGCTGTTTGCCCAGCCTGTCCTCAATCCTTTCCCCTTGAGAAATGGAGAAGGAGATAAAATGGCCAAAGATGTAGACTCCACAGAGCAACTTTCCAATATTTTCTCTCCTAGAGGAAGCAGTCTAGATTCCATTGCATAAGGAATCTATCACAGATTAAGTCCCTCTTATTTGGGGGTGAGAATTTTGGTCAAGGGAGTGTACGTTTTTTTAATTTCAGAAGACAAGAATTCTAAGGAGATGGAATTAATTTTCCTTTCAAAGTATTTAAGCCCCTAGGAGACACAGATGCACCGACATGTTCAGAAAAGAGGCTTTCTGGGGTGAGTAGATGATGGAGAGGAAGAAGAGAGACACTTGGCGTGTGGGCTGGAGAACATCTTAAGGATAATTCAAACATTACAACCACCACATGGACACCACCAAAAATGCTTCTCACTGGCAATACTCCACATGCTGGCAGCAATTACCACATTCAGCCATTCAATCAGATGGAGAGCTCATACTCAAGTGTTTATAATTGTTCCTTTAGTGGCTAGCGCTGCCATGGAGACTCGCAACAGAATGGGACTGGCATATGGAGAATCGCTTATGATTATTTCACCTGCCAGGTGACAACACTTCTGTGCTGAAGCAGTGATGTTTTGAGACCTTCTAGTGTGTGGTCACAATGTTTCCTTGAGCTGTTAAGGCTGGGGAAAACTGGAGGTGGAGTGTGGAGTGTGGATCATTGTCTGGAGATTTTGCTTCCAGCACATGTGTGCAAACTGGCAGGTGTTCTTTTTAACAATCTTTTATTCTCCCAGATGAGTTACAGTCCTACAGCGCATGTCTGTGAGGACTTTCACACCAGCCTGTCTTCTGCTGGCATTCACCACTGCAGTTCCTTTCTTTTGTCTGCATCACAAGTAGTCAATCACATGGAGAACCTAATTAGGTGGTAACGAACCCAGGTGTCCTACTTCCCCCCCGCACATAATATGGCATCTGCCACTGCTCCAAGAGCACTTCACATTGACTGACTAACAATGGCGGTAATGTACAGCCATCAAGAGGAAACAGCTTTGCCCAGCCCCAGAACTCAGAACACGGCTGTAAATTTAGAAGTCCCAGTGGCTCAGCATGACAGGGAGACAATATAAACCTGATACCTCATCAGCACTCTCTGCCTGCAGCTGTGGCCTGCTGTGTCACAGGGTCATTCTACCTATCCCCTGCATCAAATCATGGAGAAGCCTTCGACAACATGGAGAAGTCTTTACCACTATGGGAGATCATTCCTCCTACTCCAAGGCAGAACCAAGCCGATTTGGTTTGACTTGTTATGCAAACCCTATGGTGTGATGCATGTCTCCTGGATTTGTGTAAAATGTCATTTGGTTGCTAATGATGTACATCAAGGATAAGGGACAGTATGGAGACGAGGTGGCTTCTGCAGAGCAGTGCTGCATGGTAATACTCTGAGGGTGGGGTCCCTCAACACATTGCCCACCGACACCTTTCCTGGTCTCTGCCATGTGTTTTTAGAAGGTGGGAGCAGCCAGGGTGTGGTTCGTATCAAGGGGTAGTCAGGTCAGATGCCTGGAAAATGAAGACAGATACTACCAGATGAGGGTTTCTAACTCAGTATGTATACTCGCTTTGTGTGTATGCAATTAAAACCCACCCCCAATATATTCATTTTAAAAGGCATCCTATTAAACAGAGCTTCTGCCTGAAATGCTGAAGACTCACTAGCAGAGTTCTGCACAGCCTCATTCCTGACCTTTTTGTTGTTTGCTCTGTCTCCTGCAATGGCCATTTTGTGGCTGCGCCCACCAACTTATACCAAAATGTCAAAGGCTCAGTAATGTCTGGGACCCCTGTTCTAAGGTCTAGTACTCAACGAGGTGGTAAATGATTATCTGAGCTGTATTGCTTGTGGGTCACCTTACTGAATATTCATCTACACATGCAGAAGTCCCTGTCTCTTTTGTTATGTACCTCTGTACAGATAACAGAAAAAATGTGCTTTTACTAATTCTTCAGTAATTTATCGTATTTACATACAGGTGCATGTGATTTCACATTATGTCTGATCAATCTCTCTCTCTCTCTCTCTCTCTCTCTCTCTCTCTCTCTCTCTCTCACACACACACACACACAGAGAGAGAGAGAGAGAGAGAGAGAGAGAGAGAGAGAGAGAGAGAGAGAGAGAGAGAGACACCCTAAGCAGCTCTATTCAGAATCCAGCTCAATGTGGGTTACTCCCTGGAAAGTGTATTTAGGATTGTACTGATAGAAAACTAGAATTACATCCTTCTATGACCATTGAGGTCTAAGGCTCAGAAGGATATACCTTTTTTAGAACTGCACTGTAAATGTCAGGGAGAAGGCTAAGCTATAACATGACATCTAGCTTTCTGTGTCAAGAGGACGTTTGAATGCCAGTGCCTTGGGTCTTGTGAATGCCCATTCACCAGCTCTATCAGAACTGGACAACCCAGGTGGCTATCCCCATCTCATCAGGACTTGGAAACTAAGTGGGGTCAGCCTTGACCTGTATTTGGAAGGGAGACCACCCAGGGATACTGGGGTCACCATGTGGAGACAGGCCATGGCAAAACTACCTGTGAACGTCTCTTGCCTTTTAAAGGACTACAGGGTCTCTGTAAGTCAGCTGTGACTTGATGGCAAAGAGAGAGAGAGAGAGAAGAACTGGACCTAAAGTTTTTCATAAATTCTCTTGTACAACATCTGGCTGTGGAAATCTAAAAATACATAGAAGAAAAGAATATGGGGAAACTTCTTTCCCCCCCAAAGTACGCCAAGACAAAGAACTAAAAGGTAGATAGGTAGATGATTGCTAAATAGATAAATTGCAGGATTTATGCCCAAGCTAAATTTAGGGCCTCAGATTATGTTTTACTCAGGTCCTTGCCACACGGCAGGAAAAACACCGGCCAAAGTGCGGCTAATTAGAGCCGCACCAGAATAGAGACGCCGCGGCGGGATCCCATGGATCCCCTGAGCCACGGCGCCGTTGCTCCCCGGCACGATCAGATGCCAGGGAGGAAGACGGTCGGGAGGGGGAGGCTGCTGAACTGCGCATGTCTGAGCATGCGCAGTTCAGCCAGGAGCCGGGGATGCGCCGGCGAAAGGACGCGCCAGTGATCCCATGGCTGGCCTTGATGTGGACGTCCCAGAAGAACCACCTCGGTAGGTGGTTCATTTTTTCTCCGTGTTTTGGGTGGAAGGGCCAGATCGGGGACGGGTGCGCAACACTTCCCAGATGTTGCGGTGGGATCACGCCCGTTTGCTCCACCCCCGATCCATCCCTCTCCCGGCCCAAAACCTCTCATATGACCAAGGCCTAAATATAACTGAATTGCTATTTTTTGTAAAGCTATGGAGCCTCTTAAACTTGACATGGTTTAGGGCCCAAGTATCTCTTAATTTTGCTGTGTGTGTGTGTGAATCAAACTGGAAATGTCTTATTTTGTAAAATGCAGAAGCAGATGTCACTTCTCTCGAGCTTACAAGGCTTTTAAAAAAATCAGGAATCCATGTGGAAGGGCATTGTCCAAGTCAGCACTGAGGATAATGGGAATGGCCAAAGGGATGGCTTCATCAAAGTTTCTGTAAGAATGGATTTGGACATTTAGTTACTATGCCAAAGTGTGCCAAACAGTCATACATCAAAAGGACAGCAGAACTGGACCTTGGATATGAAGTGGGTATGGCTATTCCAGTGTTTCTTCTACTATTCCCACATTTCTCCTTTAAACACCAAGCAAGAAGCTTACTTAAATCCCTTACAGAAGAAGAAGAGGAGGAGGAGGAGGAGGACATTGGATTTATATCCCGCCCTTCATTACCCAAAGGAGTCTCAGAGTGGCTTACAAATTCCTTTCCCTTCCCCTCCTCTCAACAGACACCCTGTGAGGTAAGTGGGGCTGAGAGGGCTCTGACAGAAACTGCTCTTTTTCACGAACAGCCGTGGCTTGCCCAAGGTCACCCAGCAGGTGCAAGTGGAGGAGCAGGGAATCAAACCTGGTTCTCCCAGATTAGAGTCTGTGCACTTAACCACGACACCAAACAAGAAGAAGAAGAAGAAGAAGAAGAAGAAGAAGAAGAAGAAGAAGAAGAAGAAGAAGAAGAAGAAGAAGAAGAAGAAGAAGAAGAAGAAGAAGAAGAAGAAGAAACAGAAACTTTTCTCTACCCTAAGGAGTCTGAAACCAGCTTACTATTGCCTTCTGTTCTTCTCCCCACAACGGAACAAAGTTTGAGTCCAGTGGCACCTTTAAGGCCAACAAAGTTTAATTCTGGACATAAGCTTTATGTGCATGCACACTTACTCAGATA
Source organism: Gekko japonicus (assembly GCF_001447785.1). Classification (NCBI taxonomy): domain Eukaryota; kingdom Metazoa; phylum Chordata; class Lepidosauria; order Squamata; family Gekkonidae; genus Gekko; species Gekko japonicus. The sequence continues at coordinate 527,518 of NW_015172595.1, read as the reverse complement.
CATTGAAACAGATTTTCTTAAGCCTTACATATAGTTAGGGGGGGTTAGTTGCCAGGAAGGGCTAGTTAGAGTCAAGATGCATAAGAACATAAGAGAAGCCATGTTGGATCAGGCCAATGGCAATAAGTATAGCTGACATTGGATTACAGCAGTTGGTAGTTGAGCAACTCAAAATAGTTTTTAGCCTCTACTGGATAATGATAGGTGTCTTTCACAAGTACTGGGGGGGGGGAAACCTTTTCTTGCACACAGACAACCCCCCAATCTCAAACAACTCCTCACTCAAAATCATACAACATCTAATCTGAACATGGACACTGGTACCAGAGCTTATAATAAGACCAGATGCCAACTTTGCCACCACATACACCCAGACAACACAATCACTGAACCTAATAATATTAACTATTTATTTATTGAATTACTTTTTAGGCTGACATTCCCTGCAAGCAGGGCTCAGGGCATCTTACAACAGAAAGGAACATACAATAAAACTAGAAGTATATGCAATTAAATGCCACTGTATATGCCATTAAATGCCAACAATGCCCTTCAGTTCTCTACATAGGGCAAAGAGGTCAAACCCTACACCAAAGGATAAATGGATACAACTCTGTATAAATCGATGGTGCAACCACATTTGGAATTCAGTTCTGGTCACCACACCTCAAAAAGGATATTATAGCATTGGAAAAAGTGCAGAAAAGGGCAACTAGAATGATAAAAGGGTTGGAACACTTTACCTATGAAGAAAGGTTAAAGTGCTTGTGACTCTTTAGCTTGGAGGAACGACTGAGGGGTGACATGATTGATGTTTATAAGATTATGCATGGGATAGAGCAGGTACAGAAAGAGGTACTTTTCTCCCTCTCTCACAATACAAGAACTCGTGGGCACTCCGAATGAATTAAAGATAGCAGCTAGACAAAAACACTGTGTCGTAATAGGTGATTTTAACTACCCACACATTGATTGGGTCAATATGTGTTCTAGTCGAGAGAAAGAGATTGAGTTTCTAGACACTCTAAATGACTGTGCTATGGAGCAGATGGTCATGGAACCTACCAGGGGAGAGGCGATCCTTGATTTGGTCCTAAGTAACACTCAAGACCTGGTGAGAGATGTAAAAGTGATTGCACCGCTTGGGAACAGTGATCATAATGTTGTTGAGTTCAACATTTGTACAAATAGGGAATTGGCCAAAAAGACTCACACAACCACTTTTAACTTTAAAAGGGGTAATTTTTCTGATATGAGGGGACATGTGGGGAGGAAACTGAAGGGAAAAGTAGAAAGGGTCAAAACCATTGGGGAAGCTTGGAAACTGTTTAAAACTACAATTCTAGAAGCTCAAATAAAATATATTCCGCAGGTTAGGAAAGGCACAAACAGGTATAAGAAAAAGCCTACATGGTTAACAAACAAAGTAATGGAAGCTGTAAAAGGTAAAAAGGATTCCTTTAAGCGGTGGAAAGCTAGTCACAGTGAGGCTGATAAAACAGAACACAGGCTATGGCAAATAAAATGCAAGTCTGTGGTCAGGCATGCAAAAAGGGAATATGAGGAGCATATAGCAAAAAATGTAAAGACCAACAATAAAACTTTCTTCAAATACATTAGAAACAGGAAACCAGCCAGGGAGGCAGTGGGGCCCTTGGATGACCAAGGGGTAAAAGGAGTACTGAAGGATGATAGGGAAATGGCTGAGAAGCTAAATGCATTTTTTGCCTCCGTCTTCACTGTGGAAGATGAGAGGTGCTTGCCCACTCCAGAGCCGCTGAGTTCGGGAGGGGTGTTGAAAGACCTGAGTCAGATTGAGGTGACGAGAGAGGAGGTCCTAAAACTGATAAACAACTTAAAAACTGATAAATCACCAGGCCCAGATGGCATACATCCAAGAGTTCTGAAAGAACTCAATTGTGAACTTGTGGATCTCCTGACAAAAATATGTAATCTCTCCTTAAAATCAGCCTCCATTCCTGAGGACTGGAAGGTAGCTAATGTCACTCCCATCTTTAAAAAGGGTTCCAGAGGAGATCCGGGAAATTACAGGCCAGTCAGTCTGACGTCGATACCGGGTAAATTGGTGGAAACCATTATTAAGGAAAGAATTAGTAGGCACATAGATGAACAAAACCTATTGAGGCAGACTCAACATGGGTTCTGTAAGGGAAGATCTTGTCTCACTAACCTGTTAATGTTCTTTGAGGGGGTGAACAAACATGTGGACAAGGGGGATCCAATAGATATTGTTTACCTTGACTTCCAGAAAGCTTTTGATAAAGTTCCTCATCAAAGGCTCCTAAGTAAGCTCAAAAATCATGGGATAAAAGGACAAGTCCTTTTATGGATCAAAAACTGGCTAATTAATAGAAAACAGAGAGTGAGTATAAATGGGCAGTTCTCCCAGTGGAGGGGTGTAAGCAGTGGGGTACCACAGGGATCAGTACTTGGTCCACTGCTTTTTAACTTGTTCATTAATGATTTGGAGTTGGGAGTAAGCAGTGAAGTGGCTAAATTTGCGGATGATACGAAGTTGTTCAGGGTGGTGAAAACCAGTGAGGATTGTGAGGCACTCCAAAGGGATCTGTCAATTTTGGGCGAGTGGGCGTCAACATGGCAAATGGGGTTCAATGTGGCCAAGTGCAAGGTGATGCACATTGGAGCCAAAAATCCTAACTATAAATACACGTTGATGGGGTCTGAACTGGCAGAGACTGATCAAGAGAGAGATCTTGGAGTTGTAGTAGATAACTCACTGAAAATGTCGAGACAGTGTGTGACTGCAATAAAGAAGGCCAATGCTATGCTGGGGATTATTAGGAAGGGTATTGTAAACAGATCAGCCAATATCATAATGCCGCTATATAAATCAATGGTGCGACCTCATCTGGAATACTGTGTGCAATTCTGGTCACCACACCTTAAAAAGGATATTATAGCTTTGGAAAAAGTGCAGAAAAGGGCAACTCGAATGATAAAAGGGTTGGAACACTTTCCCTATGAGGAAAGGTTAAGGCGCTTAGGGCTCTTTAGCTTGGAGAAACGATGACTGAGGGGTGACATGATTGAGGTTTATAAGATTATGCATGGGAAAGAGCAGGTAGAGAAAGAGGTACTTTTCTCCCTTTCTCACAATACAAGAACTCGTGGGCACTCCATGAAATTGCTGAGCGGTCGGGTTAGAACAGATAAAAGGAAGTACTTCTTCATCCAAAGAGTGATTAACACTTGGAATTCACTGCCACAGGAAGTGGTGGCGGCTACAAGCATGGACGGCTTCAAAAGGGAATTAGATAAGCATATGGAGCAGAGGTCCATCAGTGGCTATTAGCCACAAGGTATAGATAGGGACTCTGGGGCAAGTAATGCTCTGTCATCTTGGTGCTTGGGGGCGTCAACAGTGGGATGGCTTCTAATGTCCTGGCCCCACTGGTGGACCTCCTGATGGCACTGGTATTTCTGGCCACTGTGTGATACAGAGTGTTGGACTGGATGGGCCTTTGGCCTGATCCAACATTGGCATCTCTTATGTTCTTATGTTCTTAAGTCCATCAGTGGCTATTAGCCACAAGGTATTGATAGGATCTCTCAGTCTGGGGCAAGTGATGCTCTGTCTTCTTGGTGCTTGGGGAGGGGCAACAGTGGGAGGGCTTCTAGTGTCCTGGCCCCACTGCTGGACCTCCTGATGGAACCTGGTATTTTTGGCCACTGTGTGACAGAGTGTTGGACTAGATGGGCTATTGGCCTAATCCAACATTGGCTTCTTTTATGTTCTTATCAAGAATAACAACATTGAGAAAACTGTAGGAGAATATTTCAACCTTCCGGGGCTCTCAATCTCTTTCAACTGAAGAAGTGTGCATACACACAGAAGCTTATACCCAGAATTAAACTTTGTTGGTCTTAAAGGTGCCACTGGACTCAAACTGTTCTGAACATGAACAAACATGGCTACCCACCTGAATCTGTCTCCCCACAAGAGCCACCTTGTGAGTTAGGTGGAGCTGAGAGACTTCAGAGAAAACTGTGACTGGCTGAAGGTCACCCAGCAGGCTTCATGTGGAGGAGTGGGGACTCAAACTTGGGTCTCCCGATTAGAGTCTGCTGCTCTTAACCACTACACCACACTGCCCCTGTAAGCAGAGTTACAACCTCTTAACCCCACTGACATCAGTGGATTTTAAAAGGATGTAACTCTGCTTAGGATGGCACTGTTGAATCTTTTCAGTTCTTTCAGAATTCCCCTCAACAGAGACCCATCATCCCTCCCCCCATATATGCCTGTCTTTCCCCACAGATTGTCTGAATGATAGCAACTCTGAGGACTACACTTTCTGAGCTGTGCCTAGATTCATCATCCCACACATGTAATGACAACACCTGAACGTCAAGGAGGAGGGGATCCCTATTCACAAAATATATATACTTATAATATCAATCATTCAACATTCTCAAGGTTTCCAATTGTCCTCCACTGTCTGTAACCAGCAATGAAAAAAGACGCTGGCAAGTTTCTTGCTGGCAATGGGACCAGCCTCTAGGTGGGGCCTGGAGATTTCCTGAAATTACAACTGATTTCCAGATGACACAGATCAATTCCTCTGGAGAAAATGGGTTTTGGAGGGTGGACTCTATGGCAATATACCCCACTGAGTAAAAGCCCCCCCCCCCGGTAGTAGCCCAAATGACAAGGTTAAAAGTGATGGGGAGGGGGTGTTGTGGTGAATCATATTCTAGGATCCTATATGTCCCTGAGCACCACCTAAGGTTCTCAGGTTGTCATCTACTGGCTGTTCACTAAAGATAGCATGACTGGCATTTAGGGGAGGGGGTATGGCTCAGTTTGAGCCAGTTTGGTGTAGAGAGCCAGTTTGGTGTAGTGGTTAAGTATGTGGACTCTAATCTGGGAGAACCGGGTTTAATTCCCCACTCCTCCACTTGCACCTGCTGATGTGACCTTGGGTCAGTTACAAGCTCTGGCACAGCTGTTCCTGAAAGAGCAGTTTGTGTCAGAGCTCTCTCAGCCCCACCTACCTCACAGGGTGTCTGTTGTGGGGAACATAAGAACATAAGAGATGCCAATGTTGGATCAGGCCAAAGGCCCATCCAGTCCAACACTCTGTATCACACAGTGGCCAGAAATACCAGTGCCATCAGGAGGTCCACCAGTGGGGCCACCAGTGGGAGGGGAAGGGAAAGGAGTTTGTAAGCCGCTCTGAAACTCCAAGTGAAGGGCGGGGTAAAATCCAATCTCCTCCTCCTCCTCCTCCTCCGGAATAGCTCTGCTTGGCATGCAGAAGGCCCCAGATTCAATCTCCAGCATCTCCACGTAAAAGGACCAGGCAGTAGGTAATGTGAAAGACTTCCACTTGAGACTCTAGAGACCTGCTGCCTGTCTGAGTAGACAATATTGACCTTGATGGACCAAGGGTCTGATTCAGCATAAGGCAGCTTCGTGTGTGATTTCCAAGGGCCTATGCATCTTTTTGTTATTTTTGTAGCTGCCAACCGTATGGAATGGGCTTCTTGAGCTGAGAGGGGTGCTGTCTCTCAAAGTTTTTTAAAGAGGCACTGAAAAAATGTTTTATTTGCTAGGGATTTTAATTGTCTATAGGCTGCAGACATTTGGCAGGGGGGGTGTTTGAGGACTTTCTTGTATTTTGTAGATTTTTACATCTGCTTTTTAAGATGCCTTGATCCATGTGAAAGGCAGGGTTCAATTGTTTAATTAATAAATAAATCTATATCCCTGACACAAACTGCAATGGCACATCTGGTAGCATTCATGTTTTGAGGTTGATACAGATGTTCTCACACACAGAGAGAGAACATGGCTTCTTCTTTGCTGTTTGTCAGACTAATCTCTGTGATCTTGCACTTCTGGCAATTTCTAAGAAACCTTCTTCAGAATGGAAGATGGACATATTTGTAACAATGGAAATTAAGCCACAGCAACCCCCCCAGTTTTTCTGAGGTCCTATTCTGCAGTATGCTTAATATAGGACTTAATCCAGGCTTACATCTCTGTGCCTGCGTAGCTCTTAATCCAGCCTTACGTCTCTGTGCCAGCCTACCTTACATTTTGGTTCCATTTTGAAAACTGAACATAAGTTTGCTTTGCTTGTTCACCACATAAAACTTCAGTGAGATCAAACTTTTCACCTGCAGCCAATCGGTTGGGGCTTAAGGTATTCAGTGTCTCTGGAAAAAGATCCACACAGCGCCTCAAGCTAGACATCAACAATTAGCAGTCACTTTCTGAAATGTCATCTTTAATTCATTTATGTTTGTTAAGCACTTTGATGGAAAGTAATTTGCAGAGTGTTATTACAAGCACTGACTGCTGGTATCACAGTACTGGTTTATGAACATGCATTACCCCCTCCTGGGAAATTGCAATGTTACTCATAGAAAGGGGCTCCTCTGTTACTTATACATTGTTGGCACCAAACATATAATAAATACTAATCCTGACATTAAAACAAACATGCAGGCCGTAATTCCAGAATTGCTTTCTATAGAGGACGACAGTTGATTTTGAAAGGGATTTATTGTCGAGGACAGCTGTGAAAGCCACCCCTGACATTTTAGTTTATGCAAAAGGAAGAACCTTGGCATTTGTTAGTTCTGCATCCTACAGAACAAAACAAAACACTCAGAATGGCTAATGGGAAACATTTGTAGCCCTCTTCAGTATGAACATTACCCGGACTCTCCCTCTGGGTAGACTGGGAACTCTAAATACGTGACAGCAGAAGCAGGAAACACTGTGGATGTTATTGGAAGACTCAATACATGAACAGCTAGATTCAAGTCCAGTAGCACTTTTAGAGATCAAGAAGATTTTTTTGGGTATAAGCGTTCAAGAATCAAAGCTTCCTTTGTCAGATACAAGCAAGGGAGCTTTGACTCTCGAAAGCTTATCCCCCCCAAAAATCTTGTTGATCTCTAAGGTGTTATTGGACTCAAATCTAGCTGTTCAACTGCAAACCAACAAGGCTATCCTCTGAAACTATCACCACATGGAAACTGTCACAATCTGCTGGTTCACTGATATGGTTCACTGACAAGCAGTGGGTTGCCTCCATGGCTGGGAACAGAGGGTGGTGCTAGGTGAGAGGGTGTCCTCTCAACACCCCATGATATGCAGGGTCCCTCAAGGGGCTATCTTCAATATCACATGTGCCCCCTTGCCCAGCTGGTGTGAAGTTTCGGGCTGGGCTGTCACCAGTATGCTGATGACACCCAGCTATATCTGCTGATGGATGGATGGCCAGATGCCGCCCGAGAAAACCTGTCTGAGGGTTTGGAGGCCATGGTGAGGTGGCTGAAGCAGAGTCAGCTGAGGCTGATTCTGTCAAAGATGGAGGTTCTCTGGCTGGGTGGGTGGGGGCTTCAGGTTTTGGGTGCCATCTCCTGGCTCTTGACCATGCACCTCTAATACTGACATAGACAGTCAGAAGTTTTGGTGTGGTCCTGGATACATCCTTGTAAGTGGAGGCCCAGATTACAAATGTTGCCAAACTGGCATTCTTCCAACTTCGCCAGGTCAGGCAACCTGCCCTGTACCTGTCTCATCCCGACCTAGCCCCAGTAATCTATGCAACAGTCACCTCTAGACTTGATTACTGTAACTCACTCTATGCTAGGCTGCCATTGAGGCTGATCCGGAAGTTACAGCTTGTCCAGAATGCAGTGGCCCAGGTCCTTACAGGGACACCAGTAACTGCACATATACAACCTGAGCTTCGCCATCTACACTGACTTCAAGTTAAGTACCAGGTCAGGTTCAAGGTTTTGGTCTTGACCTTTAAGGCCTTAAATGGTCAGAGACACCAATGTACCTACAGGACCACCTCTCCTGGTATGTCCCTCAGAGAGCATCATGCTTAAGTGACTAACATCTATTGGAAGTCCCTGGCCCAAAGAGTGTCCAGCTGCCCTCAACCAGAGCCAGGACCTTTTTGGCCCTGGCTCCAACTTGGTGGAACTCTCTGCCAGTTAACATCAGGGCCCTGTGGGATTTGCTACAATTCTGCAGGGCCTGCAAGGCAGAGATGTTCCGCCAAGTGTACAGTTGAGGGCAGCAATGGTTTTTAACAATGGTTTTAACAACAGCTGTTAACAGCAACGGGTTCGTAACAGTTTAATAGTTCTGAAGAACTATTTGATTCACAATCTGCTTCTACCCCTCTTCCCCCACTGAAAATATAAATTGGGGGGCCAGAATTCTATGATGGTGCAATACCGTTATCGGGCTTTAGAACTGTATTTTAAATTATTCAATAGTTTTAATGTGATTTTGATGTGAGCCACCCTGAGCCCGCTCGTGGGGAGGGCGGTATACAAACCTAATATAATAAATAATAAATAAAATAAAAAACAGAAGTGAGGCGCTAGCAGGGTGAAATGGAAAAGGTGCTGGACTTAGAGTCAGGAGACTACAGTACAAATTGTCACTCAGTGACTCACCAGTTGACACTGGATTAATCACTGTCCCCCTGAGAAATATCACAATTTTCCTTGAAACGCTTAGGTGTTCCCTCAAAATTGTTTGAAAACTTTGCATTAATATGTGCCACACACTCTAGCTTTTAGTAGTCACCATTTTAAGTTGGCAACTTCATCCATCTCAATTTTGTTGAGAGGCCAATGTTTTTCCCACGTTTGCCTTATCATAAATCCTGTTTACTGATATGTAAATGTGAAAATGTCCTCTCTCTAGCAGCCCATATTCAGATTACTGATAATTTCCTGAGGTTTTTACTATCCAGGGGTCTTGTTGTAGAAAAAGAGCTGCCGGAGCTCATTAGCATAACTCATTAGCATAACTTATTTGCATATGCCACGCCCCCTGACATCACCGGAAGTGACAGAAGGCCACACCCCCTGACATCACCGGAAGTGTGTCAGAAGGCCCGGCTACTTACCCTCCTGCTTCATCCTCATTCCCAAACGGAATGAGGATCGAAGCAGAGGGCGGGGTAAAGAAGGGGGCGGGGCTTCACCACGTGACCGCCCCGCCCCCTAGAGGTTCTCTTCCGGAGCTCCGTACCTGAGAGCTCCCCCCCGACTAGAGCCCTGGGTTGAACTATCTATCCTTTCTGCCCACAGAAGTGTGTGAAGTATTCAATAGCCTGTCTCCATCAAATGGATGGCTCCAGTCATCTGAGTTTATGAAAAAGTTTCTTATTCTTATGCCAAATTGTGTTGGTCATTCTCTAGAAACAATACAACATCACAAGCATTTTTTTTAAAATAAACAAACAAGTGCCTTTTTCAATATACGAATCCTGAGGCCAGGGATCTCCAGCGTAGATATGGAATTCCCCAATCCAGAAGAGATTTCCCCCCCATTTGCTTGAAAAGAGATGGTAGCTTTAAACTAGCATCTTTCTTCTAACTGAAGTGTTCCCTTCTAGGGAATCACAAACCACATTTTTGCAGTTCAGTTCATGGTTTGTAGCAGAACCACAAACCGAACCATGAACCCACACAAACCAGGAGGCTGGTTCGTGAACCAACCTGGTTCATATCAGTTTGTGAGCCATTTAAAGTTTAAACTTTAACTTTGAGAGCCAGTTTGGTATAGTGGTTAAATGTGTGTCAGACTCCCACAGCATCAACGAAGTACACACTTGTGGAAAAGGTTTTACTTTATTTGAAGCTATAGGTGCAGTAACAGGATCACTGTTCAGAATGAGGGGTAAACATGGAGCACAATAGATTATAGTTCATTCAAAAAGCGGGACTTCCCGCGCATGCCATTGAGCCTGGGAAGCAATGTTTCTAGCTAATCATAACATATTTGCTTCTCATGGGTTTTACCGTGAGATCACCCAAGCTACTACCCGGCAGCTACCACCTGTGGCCTTGAGAGATATGGACGTTCCTGCAGCTAGGCAATTAACCACATCAGCAGTCATACATGGGAAAGTGAAAGCAGTCAAGCGCAAACATATAGAGAAAAAACCTTTTGGCAGCTTGCTGACAGTGTGTGGACTCTAATCTGTGAGAACTGGGTTTGATTCTCCACTCCTCCACTTGCAGCTGCTGGATGACGTTGGGCAAGCCATAGTTCTGTCAGAGCTCTCTCAGCCCCACCTACCTCACAGGGTGTCTGTTGTGGGGAGGGGAAGGAAAAGGAGACTCCGATTGAAGGGTGGGGTATAAATCCAATCTCTTCTTCTTCTAAACCCATGCTTTCTGCTCCTTGTGGCTTTCTGCAGAAAGCAGAAAGCAGGGTTTCTAAACAGCTGAGCAAGGAACAGTCATTCAGCTGTTTAGTTTAAATAGCCTGGAGCCATTTAAACCCTGCGTTCTGCACCCCATGAGAAGCTGCAGAGAGCAGAAAGCAGGGTTTAAATAGCTCCAAGCCATTTAAACCAAATAGCTGAGCACTCAGCTCTTTTTCATGAAAGGGGTAAACTGCTTCATGAACTGCAACAAACTGCACCAAAATTTATGGAAGTTTGTGGTGGTTCTTCAGTTTGTGAACATCACTATGCGAACCTCAAAGTGGCCAAAAAGTCATGACAGACTTTAGTTTATCAGCAGGTTCATGCCCATATCCATTGCCTTCACTGAAACAGGGGAATCAATTCACCTGTGCTGGAACTCCATATGTTTGCTGAAGAACTTGTCAGGCACTGGTTTGGGACATCATGGTACACTACTTGACAGTTTACCAGTGTTTTAATATTCTCCACAGTTGGATATACCACCTCTGATCCCCTATCTCTAATGTCATGGTCACCTTTGAGACACAGCACCATGAGCTCCCCAGACAAAGATTCTCTCTGACTTCTCACAGAACCCAGAACAAAGCAACGTATCACATGAAAACAAATAATAGGAGTTGCTCAGCTCTGTGGCCCTGCTCAGATCCTTAAAATGATGTCCCCTAGTTCATTTCCACTTTAAAGGGACTCAGAATACTATATAGAGGCATTCTCAAAGAATTCAACCTCACTGGAGACCTCAGTTCAGTGGAAGCCTGTTCTATAGCATCCTCAGTATAATGGTTACTTCAGGCCTGCCCAGATCACCTACTGCATTCTGAAAGAATCACAGTCTCTCACAATCCTTGTTATATCTTATAATATCAGCCGTTTAGTTTGCATTCCTGTAGTGAGAATGCCTTGAAGAGAACATGAAAGTAAATATCAGGTATGCAAAGAATGACTTGACCTTTCTATTCTTTTATCAGCTCTAAATTGACGTGAGATATATTTTCCTCTCCTGCTCCGGTACCCAGAAGGATGTATTTTACTAGCAAGATTAGAAAGCTTTGGACTCCCTGTTTTTCTTTCTGGTTAGAAACAAAGCAAACGGCAAAATTAAGAAAAAAGAACATTTCCCTTCAGAGAGCAAAGAAGGTACTAGCGAGAGTTCGTTTAAAGTTTTTTTTTCCTATGCATGGTAACTCATTTTACAGGCATACAGTAATTTCTATTATCTTGTTTTCACGTGCTTTGGTAAAGGAGTGATATTGTCAGGGGCATTTATATCTTACAGTTTTAAGGGGGGGAAACATGAATTTCACACAGAATCTGAAACTTGTAAAAGACTTCTGGGAATCTCAGCTTTCATTTTTAAAAAGTTTTTAGTAAGGATAATTTTGAATCTCATCCCTGATGTTTAATCCCTCAGTCCTTATTTAAGTTTTACTTATCCTATGTGCAAACCAAACTCATGATTCTTCAATTTCATGTCATTTTTCCATTTCCTCACCACGTTTTCCTCCTACAATGTCGTTTTTAATGTTCTTTCTTATCTTCTTGTTTGTGGGCTTCCTAGAGGTAGCTCGTGGGCCACATTGTGACCAGAATGCTGGACTAGATGAGCCTTTGGTCTGATCCAGCAGGGCTCCGGGAACAGGAATGCTCTGGCCCCAACAACATAAAAAGTAATGATTAGAGTCCTATTGATTTCCCTGTGACTTAAGTATGAGTGAGGCAGTCTAATGCAGCTGCCACTTCCTAAAGAGCCCTTTATTTCACTTCTGAATTATTTGTGGCCTGGATAACTGACAGTGCCATCCTAAGCAGAGTTGTACCCTTCTAAGTCCACCGATGTTAACAGGCTTAGAAGAGTATATCTCTTTGTAGGAAGGCAGTGTCAATTTAGTGACTACTCTTGGGGAGAGATATATAGTTTAACCATTGAGCTCTAACTCATGACTTTCCAGGTCCTGTCTGCATCACTCAGAACTGACGGTGGTTTCTCTCTCTCTCCTCTAGTAGCTAACAAAATCGTTGGGCTAATCGAGCTCTTAGAATCAACCCAAATGAGAACTCCTCTTTGTTTTAACCTGGAAATCTGTTTATCAGTGCACAGAATACTACAGAAATCAGTTGAATAAAGCAATAAAAGCCAAACATTGATTTTTCTAGCCAGCTTTAAGCCCTACGGCACCAGGAAGGCCAGGATTTATATCCTACATACTTTGCAGAGGAGTTCTCATTCAAAATCAGGCTTATTTGTGTTCACATCTTCACAAAGCAGTTCCTGTCTTGGGTCTCACTGTCAGACATGAAGACCAAGTTATAACACAATAGTTCAGCCAGTAGATTAATTTAACTGGAGGCAGTGTGTAGGAAGCTTTGTGCCTTTCGAGAAAGCCAAAGGTTAGGATACAAAGGGCCACACTGTAGAACAGCAGGGCTTATCTGGCTACCTGTCCAACACCACCTCTCATGCATCCTGAAAAGCCCTTCATGTAACCCTCTTGACTGATATATAATGTGAGACAGAAGGATGCAGCTGAGGATGGGTGGGCAGAATCAGCAGCCCTCCCATATGCCTGCAGAAGTGCCTTCAGCTCATGAGCTATGAATCTAGAGCCTTATCTGAAAGCAAAGGGACTGGATCTGAAATGAAGCATAATTGGCTAGGGAACCCTGTCTGTTTCTCTGTTGGAGGCTGTCAATCAAATGAACAGCTTATTCTTAACACACCCTTTCTGTGAGGGATCTTCCAAGGTTTATGCCTTCTAAAACTAGCTTCCGCATGGGAAAAGGCAGGGATGGTCCAGCAGAAAGAAATTCTTGTCAACTTGTCTTAAAGGAATTGAAGTCTGACAGTAAGGGAACCGAACCACGGTCCTAAACAGGGTTATACTCTTCTATGCCCATTCAAGCCAATAGGCTTAGAAAGGTATACTTTGCTTAGGATTGCACTGACCCTCTCTAAAGTTTCCACTGTCAGGAAATAGTCATTAGTAGATAGAGTGAGGTATGCATTATTCCAGCTTCCATCAATTAAATGGCATACGTTTCTAAAAGCTTGCGCTTGATACATACTACCTGACCTCCATCATTTCATAGCTGAAAAAAGGGATGTGCTTGTAACCTTCCAATTGTCACAATGGTGCACAATGTCACTGCTGCAGAAGAGGCTTCCCTTCTGCTATAAGCTTCACGTGTTTGCTCTGCAATAGTCTGTTTTGCACTGATTTAAAATGTAAAAGCCTTTTGGTTATAGGAAAAAAATAGGCAATTGACATGCAACTAATCGTTCACGATATACCTTGTCAGCTATTCTGTGTGAAATAGCAGGCTGTGCATTTCACGAAGCCTTGCTGTCTCTGCACGCACAATTACAAGCATGTCCACCAGAGACAAGATGAATCCAACCCCTGTTGGAGATTGACAGTGCCATCCTAAACAGAGATACATGCTTCTAAGCCCACTGATTCCAGTGGTCTTAGAAAGGTGTAACTCTGCTTAGGACAGCACTGTTAACTTCTAAGTACTCTTGAGATGGAACTGAATCCAGACAAATGACAACTCTATTAACCTGCACTATTTTTAAAAGGCATCCCCTAAAGGTATAAACAGGGACAAGTGATTTAACAACATCAGGGACCCCAAAGCATGGACACTGGAAGATGTGATATTAATACGGTATATCACTAACTCGATGTCACAGCCTCTGAAGAGTATTTATGCCCATTTCAAATATATCAGCTTTAAAAAGTTTGATATATAGGAGACAAACCATTAAGATAAAAAACATTAGCAACTGCTTTGATGAAGGTGGTACCATTAATTAAAAGAAACTTTTAAAATGTGAAATGGCAAAGGAAGGCATCCCGTACTGCCCCCAAAGTATTGTTAAATGAGTTTTTGTGTCTGCAGAATGTTAATGAAAAAGGGGGAAATATGGTTTCTAGCAATGCCCTGAACCCCTTGCTCCATAGTTCTCTTCTGCTTGGTTCCATTTTTCTCTCTTTCTGGCTTTCTGTAATTCCTTCTACTCTTTTAGGTTTACCAGCCACTAGATTTGCGTCCTTCAGCCAACCTGTTCTGGTCATTTGTCTTCTGCTGTCAGCTGGTGGGAGGTCCCTATTTGCTTGTAAATTGAAAGTATCATGATGCCTGGGGCTGTGGGACCATTGTCCAGCATTGTGTTCAACGTTCTAGATGCACCCACTCACCAAATAACAAGAATAAAGAGCTCCAAGGCAATTCTGGAAGTGGAACTGAAACTCTTTGTCAATACTTTCAGTCTTTTTGACCTTGCTCGTATTTATTGTACTGGTGATGCTGAAAGACAATAGCTCCAATCCAGCTAAAGTCAGTGATGCTTTTAAGGTCTCTTTGAAAAGAAGGAGCTATGTTAGTTACACCTAAATCATGCCAGAGATTTCTACAGAAATTTCTCTAGCTGACTAGAAATTCAGATGTGAGGTTGGCTCTGATAAGCAATGGTGGGTGGGGACCATTATAGATTGGGGCTGTGGTGCTGGTCAGTGGACATAATTCTTCTTCCCTGTCTTGCTTTGCTTCCCCATTCAGAAATATTCTGCCTCAGTCTTTAATAGACTTGATGCCTTGTAGAGCCAGTGTGGTGTAGTGGTTAAGGGAGACAGACTCTAATCTGGAGAACTGGGTTTGATTCCCCACTCCTCCACATGAAGCTTGCTGGTTGACCTTGGGCCAGTTACAGTTCTCTCAGCTCTCTCAGCCCCACCTACCTTGCAAGATGCCTGTTGTGGGGAGAGGGAGGGATGGTAAGCTGCTTTGAAACTCCTTAGGGTAGAGGGAAAAAAGTAAAGGTAAAGGTTCCCTTGCTCAAAAGCCAGTCGAGTCCAACTCTAGGGTTGCGGTGCTCATCTCCGCTTCAAAGCCGAAGAGCCAGCGCTGTCTGAAGACGTTTCCGTGGTCATGTGGCCGGCATGACTAAATACCAAGGCGCACGGAACGCTGTTACCTTCCCACTGAAGTGGTACCTATTTATCTACTTGCAATTTCTTGCTTTCAAACTGCTAGGTTGGCAGGAGCTGGAACTAGAGACAGGAGCTCACTCCATCATGTGGCACCTGGGTCTCGAACTGCTGAACTACCGACCTTCCACAGCCTACAGTTCAGTGTCTTAACCACTTGAGACACCGCAGCTCCAGGGTAGAGGAAAGCAGGGTAAAAAACCCAACTCTTCTTCTTCTAGGTCGTAAAGCAGCCTGGATGGGCCATTTTCAATCAGGAAAATGGGAAGGGGAAGAATTAAGCCCACCCCTTTCCCAGCACCTTGGTGGTTTGAAAATTGGTAGAATTGGTGGAGGTAGAAAGTGCCATCAAGTTGCAGTTGACTTATGGTGACCCCATAAGATTTTCAAGACAAGAGCCATTTAGACGTGGTTTGCCATTACCTGCCTGCCTCCATTCAAATACCAACCAGGGTCAACCCTGCTTAGTTTCTAAGATCAGCCTACAAAGTCTCGAAGGGAGAGGGTATTGTTGAGAATTTTAAATCCTTGCTAATTTACTGAAAAATCCAAGCTGTGAGTTTCCCCCAGATTCTTGCTGCATATGTCAAATGCCCGTGAGATCTTGCTGGACAGCACTCTATCTCTCAGGCTACTATTGACTACATGACAAAGAAGATTTCTTCCCAATCGAACTTTTCTCCATATGCTTTACACGCTGCATTTGTCACAATCAACAGCAACTTGTACAACCTCCCTTTGCCATCCTTCTTCTGGAGTGCTAGCGAAATCAGCTGCTTGGGATTTTTAATATGCCATAAACCAACTTCAAAATGACCTGCATTAAGCAAGATCAAGAATGCTTATGCCACAAGAATCGCTTGGTGGGTGCCAACGTGAAAAGAGCACAAGATGAATCCTAAACCTTGAAACCCGAGGAGCAGTAGAACAGCGAGGAAATGTCCAGGGATTATTAATAATGGTTCCCAGCTAAACAATTTCATTTACAGCCTGATCTTATCCCAGCTTGAGATGCTGCAGCACAAGCAAGAAATTCATTGCTCTGCGATGGGGGAGGTGTCTGTGGGAAGTATGGCTTAGCTTCATCTGGGCATCTGCTTTAGAAAGAGTAAAATATTCCCTTTGAAGGGAGGTATGAAACTTTGCAAAATCCACATTGCTTTAGCTATTGTATCATCTTAGTCCTGACATATTAATAGTTGATCGCTATATGAAACAAAGGGTTATTGTTTGATCAGTTGGACTAAATTGTTGAATCATATCTGTCTACATCATCTGTTCTGATTCTCATGACTTCATTTACACAGGAGTGAAATAAATGGAATGTATGTTCACTTTTTATTTCTATCCTACTGTTCTTTCAAAGTAGCCTACACCATCATTTCTCTCCTCCATGTTAGCCATGTTACTCCTCTGAGGAAGTAAACTGTTACTTGCCAAAGCTCATACTGAAATAAATGCTGTTCGTCTTTAAGATGCCACTGGACTTTTGTTTTATTTGACCCAGGTCAACCAATGAGGTTCCATGGCAGAGTAGGGATTTGAACCTGGGTCTCCCCGATCCTAGTCTGACACTCCAACCACTATGTTGGCTCCCCAATGAGGATATGGGGATTTAGGTATGGTTGCCAACTATGGGTTGGCAAATTCCTGGAGATTTGGGGGTGAAGCCTAGGGAAGTTGGGGTTTGAGAAGGAGAGGGTTCTCCCTGGAGTATGTTCCTGTTCCAAAGCAGCAATTTTCTCAAGGAGAACTGATCTCTGTCATTTGGAGAACAGTTGTAATTCTGGAAAAAGATCTCCAGGCCTCACCTGGAGGCTCAAAATTGAGAGATCACAGGAGGAAGTGGAAATCCAAAGCCAACATCCATGACAAAAATAACAAAGAGTCAATAAATATATGTTACAAAATCATTTACTGTAGTAATTCTGTAGAAAATTCTCTTCTATTATTGCTCAAACGCTAACGAATGCTGCGCAATGTAAACAATTTGTTTCACAATATTTGCTTTATCTGAGCGTGTAGCAATCACAATTCTTATCAATTACTACTTATCACCTCTTGAAGGAAACATTCCAAGTTGACTCTCTAATAACAGAACCCAATGTCTTCACAATCAATCTGTTATTAAAGAGTCAATATGGAATGTTTCCTTCAAGAGGTGATAAGTAGTAATTGATAAGAATTGTGATTGCTACATGCTCAGATAAAGCAAATATTGTGAAACAAATTGTTTACATTGTGCAGCTTTCATTAGCGTGTGAGTGATAATTTTTTTTTTCGTGTGAGTGATAATTGAAGAGAATTTTCTACAGAATTACTACAGTCAATGATTTTACAACATATTTCTATTGACTCTTCGTTATTTTTGTCATGGATGTTGTTTTTGAATTTCCCCCTCACTTGGAGGCTGGCAACCCTAAATTTAAGTCTTGTATAAATTAGACCACCAATCAAAATTTGAAGAAAATTCATTTTATGAATCAAAGCACACAAAATCAAAGGTGTTATATAAACAATGTAAACAAAAGAATCATAAATAAATGATATTGGTAGATACCTAAATCAGGATATTGGAGCCATGGAAGGTAAGACAGATCTTTCTACAAACCTGAGAAAAGCCTCAGGTTTGCAGAAAATCTGAAACCTTAAAAAAATTAGTAGCATCTGTATCTTTAAGACATGGATGTCCTCTGAGATCTCAGCGGCCTTTGTGAGGGTTGTTAGGCCACCCCGATATTGCTATCCTTCCAAACTTTCAGATTTCCCTCTTTTATCACACTATATGTAAACAAAGTGCAGGGTGGATCAATAATGTTTCCATCTGTGGTTAGCTTGGAACTTCCTTTCTCAAAGTTACAAGAGTTAACACAGCTACATAAGGCAGCCATATCATGCCTCTATTCCACAGTGCTATCTTAAGCAAACGTATACCCTTGGACTCAGAAGGGTTTAACTCTGCTTAAGATGGTACTGTTATACCCTTACCAATGGGGGGGGGGATGTTCTAATAGGAAGGCAAGCAAAAAAATACCTAGCAGTAATGCTTTGATCCTTGCAAATAACCTGCTCAGAAGGTGAACTTACTGTGCTTGCAATGTCCATTTTCTCATAAACTGAGCACTCCATGAGCTCACATAGATGATTTGTTCACAACTTAAAGCAAGCAGTGTTTCAAGTTTATTTGCATCCGCACAGTTGACAACATTTATCACTGCCTAGGCAACTGTCTGGTACATGTTGTTAGTGTGTGCTCAGAACTTACTAAGAATGTCAGGGTTTATGAGAATGATAGTTAGCTCAGCCCTTCAGTTCAATTTGAGAGGCTGTATAACATAGTTCCGACCATCCCAATGCAGAAAGTCATGCTGGAAAAGATCTTGAAGAGTAATTTACAGGAAAGAGCCCATGGTTAAAGACACTTATTACTTTCTCCCTTCAGAAAATAAAGTTTATTGTTTAGGAAGGGAAAGGGTGGTGGGGAGACAGAAGTGATGAAGCATGGGATGGGGTTCAGAACCTGTGTGAATATGCATTTTGTTCCTGTTCCATCAAAAACCCATCTTGACCATTGCCAGCATTTTGACAGGGATGCTCACAAAAAGGCAAGCAGCATCAGATCAAGCACAGGGGTACTCATCTATAAGGATGGGCATCTATAAGGATGGGCATGAACCAGCCCATGAACTAAAGTTTGTCATGATTTTTCGGCAATTTGTGGTTCGCAAAGCGATGTTCATGAACTGAACAGCCACCATGGACTCCCATGATTTTTAATGTGGTTCATGGCAGTTTGTGAAGAGCAGAAAGTAGGGGGTTAAATGGCTCCTTGCCACTCAGATGTTTAGTTTAAACGGCTCAGAGAGCCATTTAAACCATTGTTTTCTCTTCCCAGTAAAAAGTCTCAGGCTTTTCATGGCCATCAAAAATCTGGGGGTGAAATGCTGGAAGGCATTTCACCTGCTGCTTTCTGCTGTTTGCAGCTTTTCTTGCCCATCAGAAAACAGGGGGTGAAATGCCTCCCAGCCATTTCACCCACTGCTATTTTCTCACTGCCAAAAGCCGTGTTGGGCAGAAGGTGGGGGTGAAATGGCTAGAAGCCATTTAAACTCCTATTTTCTGCTCCCCACAGCTTTTCACAGGAAGCAGTGGTTTAAACAGCTCCAAGCCATTTAACCCCCTGCTTTCAGCTTCCTACCACAATTCTCAAAGCAGAAGGCAGGGGTTTAAACTTTAAATGGCTCACAAGCCCATACAAAATGGTTCATTCATGAACCAGCTTCCCAGTTCATATTGGTTCATGGTTTCGCCACAAACTATGAACTGAACCACAAAAATGCTGTTCATGCCCATCCTTATTCATCTATCACAAGGCCTCAAGTGTCCATTTACCAAGTGGTCGCTTACCATGATGTGCATGTAACTACTTAGTCAACTTTTGTATTGATCTGTCAAGTATGAGGAGAATTGTACCACACTTATGAACCTCAACAGAAATCTACAGAACCACGAGAATGATGAAATTCTCTCCTGTACTTTGCAGAATGATACAGATCTTGTTACAGGCACATTATGGCAAGCACTGGCAAATGACCACTGGAATCTATGCAATACTTTGTAGGGAAAGGGTAGCAAAAATATAGTTACTGGAGGACAGAAATGGGTTATCAGGTGTGATTGGTTGAATCAGCCTCAATACTTGTGCCTCTCTAGCCCAGGGAGGACACATGATTATTTGGTTGGGGCAACTAAAAGAGAATCCTGCCTAGGAAAATGGGTTTATTCGAAGGGCAGCAATCATTTGATAACAGTGATGTTAAAAGTCTAGGATTATTGCCATGGACTTGATGTGAAGCACTCGAAGTCAGAAGTTCAAGCTTTTAAATTGTTAAGTTGAGCATGGCTTGGAGGTGATGAAGGGTCATTTTGACCTTTGAACCCATTATATATTGACCCTTTGCTTGCAAACACAAGCATGATTGGGAGCAGGGTGGTGGTCTTAATTGGGATCATTTAGCCTAACAGTGTCACAGTTAAAAACTTCAAAACACATTTTCTCAGTTCTTGGGGAGGTCACAAATGGCTATGCTAATAATGAGGGAGGAGCAGCACAGAAACAGAATTAATATGCATTCCTATGCAGAGGCATCTGACCAAATTGGTTTAGATTGCAGGATAGTATTTATTTAGACTGGAAATATTTTTTCATATCCACTCAGACATACAACATACAACCTTAAACGAAACAAGCACAGGAACCCCAGAAGACTATAGAAGGTACAACAAACACCCATTCCTGAACAGTGAAACAGGTTGTCCAAGGGTTGGAATCAATATGTGTGTATGTCTTATGCAGTCGAGTTGCTACCAACTTATGGTAACCCTATGAATTAATGTTCTCCAAAATGTCCTACCATTAACAGTCTTGCTCAGGTCTTGCAGACTGAAGGCTGTGGCTTCCTTGACTGAGTAAAATCATCTCATGTTGGGTTTTCCTCTTTTCCTGCTGCCTTCACCTTTTCCTAACATTATTGTCTTTTCCAATGACTTTTGTTTTCTCAAAATGTGACCAAGGACAGGGCACCATACAGTTTACCATTTAAACGTCTCTGTTATAGATATAGGAGCAGGAGCAGAGGAACAGGAACACTTGTTCCATGCCCAAGCAGTTAATCCATCAATAGTAAACTGTCCAGGAGCAATGCTTCAGGTGTGTGTATGTTATGTGCCGTCGAGTTGCTTTCAACTTATGGTGACTCCATGAATTAATGTCCTCCAAAATGCTGTAGCATTAACAGCCTAGCTCAAGTCTTGCAAACTGAGGCCTGTGGCTTCCTTTATAGACTGAATCCATCTCATTTTGGGTCTTCCTCTTTTCCTGCTGCCTTCAACTTTTCCAAACATCATTGTCTTTTCCAGTGACTCTTGTCTTCTCATGATATGACCAAGGTACAACAGCCTCAGTTTCACTGGCTGGCAAGTGGATTACCGAGTGACTAGATCCATGCCCTATGCTGCACCAGTGCTCTGGTGGCTGTAAGCAATAAAAGCTGTGGCCTGCTTTACCCCAACATAGTTTTGTGTGCATGTGTTTTCTTCTCTGCTTCATCCCTCACCCTTTGCCGGCCCTTAGGATAGCTAAATTTGCCTCCAACACCACATTTCAAATGAATCAACCTTCTTCCTATCAGCATTCTTCACAGCATTCTTTCATACCCATACATAATAATGGGGAATACTATGACATGAATTAACTTGATCTTGGAATGCCAGCTACACATCTCTACATTTAAGAATATGTTCTAGCTGTTTCATGGCTGCATTTCCTAGTCTCAGTCTTCTTCTGATTTCTTCTTGGTTTCTGTCTCCCTTTTGGTTGACGATGGAACCAAGGAATTGAAAATCTTGAACAATTTCAATTTTTTTTTCATTGTCAACCTTAGCATTGTGTAATTTCCCCAGTAGTCATTACTTTTGTCTTCTTGACATTCAGCTGTAATCCTGCTTTGGCACTTTCTCCTTTAACCTTCAGCAGTAGTTGTTTCAAGTCTTTACTATTTTCTACCAGTAATATGGGGTCATCTGCATATTCCTTCTATTTTCACTCCACCTTCATTTAAATTGAATCCACTTTTTCCTTGTATGTGCTGCTTATAGATTGAACAGATATGGAGATAAAACACATCCTTGTCTGACACCTTGAATGTTTGCCAACTGGAAACCATTTTGTTTCTCCATATTCTGTCCTAACAGTAGCCTCTTGTCCAGAGTACAGGTTGCACATCAAAACAATCAGATGGTGTGGCATACCCATTTCTTTAAAAACCAACCATAGTTTTTCATGATCCACACTGTCAGAAGCTTTATGAAGCATGAGCTGATTTTCTCCTGAAATTTTCTCATATGCTCTAGTAACCAACGTAAATTGGCAATATTATTTCTAGTTCACCTTCCTTTTCAGAATACAGCTTGAACATTGACATTTCTTCTTCCATTTATGGTAACAGTATTTGTTATAAGATTTTGAGCATCACTTTACTTGCATGAGAAATTAATCCAATGTTCTGACAGTTGCTGCTCTCTCTGATGTCTCCTTTTTTTGGAACTAGGATGTAAATTGACAGTTTTCAGTCTGTAGGCAACCGCTGTAGGCAGTCTGTTTGGTTTTCCCATTTTGTTGGCATATTCTTGTTAAGATTTTGATGGATGCCTTTTCTGTAGATTGGAATAGCTGTATTGACTAGGCATGGGTATGAACTGGCACACGAACATAAGTTCATGATGAATTTTGGATGGTTTATGATTCGTGAACTGAAGTTCACAAACTGAAGAGCCATCATGAACATCCACAAATTTTAAGGCAGTTTATGGCAGTACGTGAAGAGAAGAAAGCAGGGTTTAAATGGCTTGGAGCACAATGGCTTGGAACAAAAACAGTTGAGCAGCAGGTGGAGAGAGCAGGGGTTTAAATGGCTCCAAGCAAAAAGTGGTGGAGAGCAGAAAGCAGGGGTCATGAACCACTATAAACCAGTTCAGTTCAGTCATGGTTTGTATCGGTTTGTGGTTCGACCATGAACCCAAATAAACTGCAAAATTGCGGTTCATACCCATCCCTACTATTGACATTTCACCTCCTCCAGGTAACTGCTCTGTTGGGAAATGAACTAATTTATGGTTTTATATCTGCTACACATGCAGCACATGGACTGTGCACACATCTATATACCATGAGCCAAAGAAAGCTGTTTGCATCACCTACTGTGTGAGAGAGATTTCACATAGGGAACACTTGCCTGCATTTTATGTTAATGTAGCTTGCACACATTCAGCTTAGAGCATCATGGGAAGAAGGAGCACATGTTAGCCATTGTGAGCAGAACAACAACCAAGAAGGGGGAATTCCCCAATTACTGAAAAGACGAGATGTCACGCAGGACATGGACCTGATCTGCATCTGTATTGCAAGTTTCCTGTTTAGGCCTGGGAAAGCCAAGATTCATCTGTACTTCAAAAAGGATACAGGAAGCCGACATTTCACACCTGGCCAGATGGCATTCCATGAGATAGAGGGTAGTATTTCAAATATCGGCCCAACCCATAGGATACCTGCCCCTTTTCACATGTACCAATAGGCAAGAGCTATGGGATGGACTTGTACGTAGGTGGGATTACAGATTGGCAAGGTGCCACCCACCTGGAGATTCAACTATAAAAGTAAAGACCCAAACCAACTATAAACCCAAACCAACTATAAAAGTAAAGACCCAACTATAAAAGTAAAGACCCAAACTATAAAACCCAAATCTTTGCTAGCCACCTCCCTTCTCTACGACCTCTATCTTCTTTACTACCCCTAAGGTCCAGCTTTCTATCCAACAATCCTTTTGTCTACCTTAAGATCTCTTGGACTGCAGCCAAAGAGATCCATGCTTGCTTAGCTGGTTCTAGCAGGTGTGATTTAGCTTAAACCCCTAGGTATTACTTTCTACCCCATTCCCATTGCAACAGACAAGACTTCTGGAAATAGCCGTGTATAAACCGAAATACCTACCTCCAAGTAACTTAGAGTCTATTTTATTTCTATTTCTGTAACTCTAAGAGAAACTTGAATGTATGTGAAGTGAGACAGATGTTTTTGCGTGTATGTGACTTTGATATCCTTCAGTAAAAACATTATTTGTGGTCTACATTACTGGGACTCTGGGTTCGGACACGACCCTGGTATAGCTGGCCAGGACTCACGTTAAAATTTAGTAAACCTCTGCTGTAAATAAAGCAGTTGGCGTAATAGCTCTCACTGCAACTTTCATTTCACTTTCTAAAAAAATTTCTTGGAAGGGATCTGTTGTCATCTCTTCTGTATGGTTCTTCACTATATTGTTTCCATCTTTTCTTTATTTTGCCCTGTTCAGTTAATGCATTTCCATGTTGATCTTTCAGCATACCTAATTGTACTTTAAATTTCCCTTTGATTTCTTGGATCTTGATGAACGGATCTCTTGCTCTTCCTTTTTTGTTGTTCTCTTCTATTTCCTAAAACTGGATATCATAATAGTTACCTTTGTATCTACATGTGAGTCGCTGCAATGCTGCAGTTAGGCTTTTAATTCTGTTTCTGCCATCTTTTACTTTTGCTTCTTGTCTATGTTTAGCAATTTTAAGAGATTCATCAGTCATTCATTGAGGCTTTCCATTTCTTTTGGCTACAAGAATAGTCTTTGCTCATTCTTCCTTGATAATATCTCTGGTTTCAACCCATAGTTCTTCTGGTTCATGTTCACTTGAACTTGGCAATGCAAATCTGTTCTTTACATGGTCTTTAAACTCTTTAGGAATGTTACTTAGATGTATAATGCATTTTGACATTATAAATGTTTTGGAGTTTTTTTCAGCTTTATTCTAATTTTCGATATTAACAACTCATGGTCAGTACTGCAGTCAGCTCCTGGACTTGTTTTAGCAGACAGAATAGAGCTTCTCCATCTCTATCTTCTGATTATGTAATCTATTTGATTTCTATATTGGCTGTCCAGTGATGTCCACATATACAATTGTCTGTTTGGTTGCCTGAAATATGTGTTTGCAGTGAACAAATTGTTGTCTTCACAGAATTATGAGTATCTCTCCTGCTTCATTTTGTTCTCCTAGCCCAAATCTTCCAACAGTATTGGAATCAATATAGTCATATAAAAATACGCTTAGTGAATTACCTTCTTACTATATCCTTATTACTCAGTCCTTTGATTCTCCCACACAAACCTATCCACACCCATACAGACCTACCAGCTTATTTCAATCATCTTTGGAGGCCCTGCTTTGGTTGCCCCCACCATCTGAGGCTAGATGGGTGGTGACCTCCCTCCCTCCCTCTTTTGGTGTATTTCACCAGTAGGTGAAGTCTTTTTTGTTTCATTTGGCATACCCCCAATAACAGTTACTGGCCCTCCTTCTAGTGTTGCTTCTTTATGAGCTTTTAATTGAATTTTATAATTTTAACTGTATTTTTAATTGTTTAAATGTTTAAATATTTTTATGTTCATCACATTGTGAACACTAATTGGGCGAAAAGGGGACATAAAAAGTTTTAAATAAATAAATATAAAAATAAACACTGTGTGGAGATCAGGCATGTTAAAAGAAATTCTCTTAATTCGTCTTTACCCAATTTTTTCCCCTGAAAACCAACTATCCATTTCTTTCCCTCCTTTTAAGAATTTGGGGTCAGTTTCTATTCCATTTAGATCAGAGAGAAATTCAAAGAGAGGATGACCAGGAAGGGAGGTCCTGCAAAATTTCAGAATTTCATTTTGCAGATGCTCAGAGGCTGTCAATATCTTCCCACACCTTCTCATCCCCCTGTGGTGTATTATATAAACCCCCCTGTGGTGTATTATATAAAACAGTGGTAAAGGCTGTTACAAATCAAAGACGTCAAAAAGAAATGAAAGAGAAATCCCTCTTTTACAAGAGAAGAAGAGGAATCAATGTGTATATTTTAAAAAACTGCATTTTGGAAGAAGAAATTCCCCTCCCGGTAACAACACTAGTGGGTATCTAAAACCCTACATACCATCAACAGTTACAATTAGTGAATGCCTATGAGGTTAGTACACCTGAAAAGCTATTTTTACCTGAATAAACATTGACTATCATGATCTTATCAAACACAATACAGTCCTTACACTGACTTCAACAGAGGACTGGTTCTACTTAGCAATTATCAAGCACAGGATATATTGCATCAGGAATGACTCTGTGTCAACAAAACGGAACCAAACAGTTAATAGGTGAACCTTTCTTCGTGTTCTGATCAAGAAATAGCCTGAAGTCTATTAATAAATAAAGGAACACTGGTCTGTGGAATTTAACAAGAATTCAAGTTTGGATTCTTTTTTTATATAGTACACTTTATTATTGTTTTTAAGAGTACACAGGGATAGGGAAGGGGAAGGAAACAAAAGTAATAAGTCTTCTGCATATAAATCTTCTATGCTTATCATTTCACATTACAAAAGGATAGACTGTGAAATTTTAAAAGTTCATAAAGGCTTCTTCATATTATATTATTAAAAAGTTCATGTCTTTATATTTCTTTCTTATCCAGTTATAAAAATGAGTCCATAGTCTGGTTTGGATTCTGTAGATCCTGTTACTCTCTGATGATGTCATGCAAGAGACAGGGAGGTAGATCCCATTGGTGGCTCTCTTTCCATCCCCATTTTATATTATAGAAGCAGAAGGGATGTGTCCATTCACAGCTGCCAGAAGGACTCAGGTTCCTGCAGCATCAAGCAGATGTGGGAAGCTGGAGCATTCAGGGTCAGGGTCCCAGATTAGGGATGGGCAGATTATGGATTAAGGATGTGGTTCAGTTCATAGCTGAACCAAACCAGTTCATATCCATTTGTGAGCCATTTAAACCACTGCTTTCTACTCCCTGCTGCTTTTTGTAGGGAACAGAAAGCAGGGGGTGAAATGGTTGGAGTGGCTTGGAGCAATTTAACCCCTTGCTTTCTGCTTCCCACCACTTTTATAGTGGCAAGCAGAAAGTAAAGGGTTAAATGGCTCGGAGCCATTTAAACAAAACAGCTGAGTGGTGGGGAGTAGAAAGCAGACGTTTAAATGTCTCTGGGCCATTCAAACCCATGCTTTCTGCTCTTCATGAACCACCATGAACTACATCAAAATTCCTGGAACTTTGCCTTGCCCTGGATAGCCCAGGCAAGCTTGATCTCATCAGATCTCGGAAGCTAAGCAGGGCCAACCCTGGCAAATACTTGGATGGGAGACCTCCAAGGAATACCAGGCTGGGACACAGAGGCAGGCAATAGCAAGTCACTTCCCTGAAACATCCAAGCCCACTAGGGTCACCAGAAGTCAACTATGACTTCCAGATACACATACATACAAAATACTAAAAAAAAAAAAATCATGGAAGTTTGTGGCGGCTCTTCAGTTCATGAGCATCACTTTGTGAACCATGAACTGGCCAAAATTCATGATGAACTTTATTTCGTGAGCTGGTTTGTGCCCACCCCTATGCAAGATGCTATGGCAGTTTCCAAACTCTGAAGGAATGTTAGCAATGCATCTCTCCATATCTCTGATTAGCACAGCTGGATAATGGTGGGGAACCTTTCATCCATAGCCTAAAGTACTAGATCAGTTTCAGATCATACTGGATCCTAGGTAGTAATGAAGGCATAAGGAATCTCTTCTATAATAAATATGGTCTGACTTAATCCACCTACTGCAATATCCCATGTTAGAATTTGCTGCGATCATTGTAAGAAATGAACTAATGAACCCTAAAGTCCAGATTGGCTTATATCCTATTCCATTTTGCATTTCCTTGCACCTGGGCTGGGGCCCAGACTGTTAAACTCAGCTTTGTCTGATGGAGAAAATAAGCTTGGGACCCTTCCAATCTGCCATGGATTGAAATGGATCGGTGCTGCTGATACTTCTTGATCTGCATTTGATCAGCATTTGATATGGTTGACCATGATGTGTTAATCCACCACCTCACTGATATGGGGATATGGGGGCTTGCCTTGCAGTGACTTACCTCCTTTCTCCAAGGTCAGGGACAGAGGGTAGTGCTTGGAGGGGAGCTATCCCAGTGACACACTGAGGTCTACAAATCAACATCTCTTGGTAGTCTGCAGCCCCAGGGATGTCTGACTTGCCTTGACTAGGGCCAGGGCCTTTTCAGCCCTGGCCCCCACCTGGTGGAATGAGCTCCTGTATGAGATCAGGGCTTTTAGTTGTGGCAGCAGATGTCTCTACCTTCTGGCTGGCCTCCCATCAGTGGCCTGGATTCTTAATTACATCTTAATTGTTGAGACAGCCAATCAGATTTTACATGGTATCTTAGGATGTTGTGCTGTTTTATACTGCTGTTTAAAGTGGTTCTAATTGCATTGTATATTGTATTAATACTGCTGGACCCTGCCCTGAGCCTGCTTGCAGGGAGGGCAGGATACAAGCCCAAATAAAATAAATAAATAATAAATAAATGGCTGAGTGAACCCCCCCCTACATAGATTCCATTAAGACAAAGATGATATGCTTTGGATTCTCTGTTTTACCTGAAGAAACCAAGGTACAATGGCCCCAGTCACATGGAGCATTTGCCCCGCTCAGGGCCGGCTCACTCACTAGAGCCTAGAGCACGCCGGCCCTTAGGGGCACCAAACGGCATCTGCCCTCCCCCTGCGAAAAGCCCCCCCACCAAAAGCCCTCTCCCTGACCGGGTGACTGCTGCCCGCTGCCGGCGCCGGAGGAGGCCGCCCAAGCCCGAGGTGGCGGCGCTGCTGGGCCGTCGGAGGCCTCATAGAAAAAACCACCTGCCCGCCTGGTTTGTCCCATGACTGGGGCCTGTGATGGGTCCGCAGGTGGGCAGACAGGCAGACGAGCAGCGATGGAGTCAGCGGTGGCAGCGCTGGCGCTGAGTGGGCCGGTGTGGTCGCCGGCCTTCTGGTGGTGGCTGTCCGGGTCGGAGGAGGAGTGAGCACTGGAGCTGCAGAGCTATGGGCTAGCGGGCTGCATGGCGGTGGCGGCGGTGCTGGGGCACATCTTCCGTGTGTCCTATGGGCGCTATGCGTTGGCACTGCTGGGTGGCTCGGCGCTGGCCCGCCTGGCCTGGGTGGTGTAGGAGGCACCTTCCTTCCTGCTGCTGCTCCTCCTCGTCCTCCACAGCAACAGTGCCCAGCTCCACCGCTGGCCCAACCGCATCCTCCTGGCCCTCTTCCTCACCCACTACACCTACAGGTGCGCCTGCCCCACCAAGATTATTTATGTTTTATTATTGGAGTTACTCCGCAGGAAGCCCTCCCTTACCAGGCCCTGGGGGGCTCTCCCCTGAGTGCTGTGCATTTGCAAGGTGCCTGGGCATGGGAGCTACTGGCATTTCTGAGCTAGTGGCATTGCGGGGGGCGCACGGGGGCGGTGCACAGGGGGGCACCAGAAGGGATCCTGCCTAGGGTGCAAAATAAGCTGGGGCCGGCCCTGGCCCCGCTGAAGGCACGGTACTCCTCTGGATTTTCCAGGTGTGATCTCAGCGGAATATCTGGCAGGCATAGCACTCCTGTGGTCAACCTGCGGCAAGCCGCTGAAGCCGCGTAGTTAAAAGCTACCAGGATCGACCTACCAGCAAATGGTTTGCCATGGTCTGCCTCCGGACTCCTGTGGTGTGATTGTGCCAGCGTCCTCTTTGCTGCACGCGCCAATGGTGGAAGCCCCGGTGTGCCGCCGTCAAGTCTGATCACCTAATTGTGCATCAGATTGCGACGGCGCAAAGTGCTACGCCTCCCCCCCCCCACGTTTTCTGGCCCGTGTGACTGGGGCCAATTTCTTTTCTAACAAAAGCTCATGTATTTTTTCTCAATAAATGACCTCTCATGGAAGTTTTCCTTGGTAGTTCTGTGGAGTTCATTACTCCTATGATTTCAAAAGACCATCTGACTACTCTGCAATTGTGTTCTTTCATGTATTTTGCAAAGTCTAGCCTTTGGAAAGAGAACCATGAGAACAGTTCTAGTGATGATTTAGTTGTGCTTCCAGGTTTCAGATCAGTAAGAATTTGGAACTCTTGTAACCCAAGGTCAGCCACCAAGAAATTCTCCTTGTGCCTTGTGTGCAATAACAATGAAATGAGAAGGCCTAATTTGTTTCACTTAATTTCTGTAGTAGAAACACACAGTGGTGGGGGTGGGGGACTGAAAAATCTAATTAGTTTTTCTTTCCATTCATTTGCCATTATCAGTCATGGTACTTTGACGATTTTAAAGGCCAATATCACTTCATGGAGCTCACCTATGAAGGCTGTCCCGTATCTATTTATTTATTAATTTATACTCTGCCGTTCCCCCCAGTGGGAACCCAAAATGGCTTACATCATTCTCCTCTGATCCATTTTATCCTCATAACGACCCTTTCAGGTAGATAAGGTTGAGATTATGTGTTTGGCCCAAGGTCACTCAGCAGACTTCCATGTCAGATTGGGATTTGAACCTGGAGTCTGACAACCTAATCATTACTGCCTCATTATTAAAAAAAATACAGACATGAGAAGTGTAGCCAGGTCTCTATTTCATGGCACTACTATCCATTAGCAGTTTTCAGCAATAGCATATGTAGGTCCTCTCCTACTAAAACAGAGCACTGGATCCTTCAGGATCCTTGTCTCTTTGAATAGACTTTTCTTCCTTAAGAAATACAGGTTTGAACACAAAGTGAAGGGCCCATGTACTACATGCAACAATGACTCCAGTCCACAGATTCCAGCATCTGTGCCCAAATGAGGTCTTTCTGTTTTCCCAATGTCAGCTTCTCATCTCCTCATGAGTTATCAGATCTCCTGACACTTTTGATGTGTAGTGCAAGTAACTATGCTAGAAAAGGGGGAGGAATAAGATACAGTGGTGCACATTTGGCAGGCCTGTACTTTTGCTCCCTGTTTGTGATGAAAGATCTTTTTAATGTACAGATACTTTTAGGTTAAAATTATGATGGCATACTACAAGAAAGGCTTATAGAAATCAATGATCTAAGCTTCTTCTTTTTCCTAATTAGACTACAGGTTGGGCTAAAATAAATTGGAAAATAGGACATTTTGTTATTCTTTCCAGCATTTATAGCTGAGTGGCTTCTATGGAGTCATACAGGGTAAAGCTTTTCATTAGAAAGCTAGGAAGAATATTACCAATTACTGCACTTGTGAATAGCCACTATGCTTCTATTGTATATATTTTGAGTTTCACACAAAAATGTGTGTGTACCTTTTGCATTGGCTTTTTTTACCTACAGCTGCATTTTCCCTCTATAGCCAAGTATACATAACAACTTTGCCAAGTGAGGATACCCCATGAATGTGATGAAGTGATTCATGAAAACTTATACCATAATCCATTGGTGAGTTATTGAGATGCTACAAGACTCCATTTTGGTTTTGCTGAAACAGACTAACATGGCTACCACACTGGAATTTGTCATCCCAAAACTGGGAACCTAGGTCTGTTCCAATTTCTAAGATTCTCTTTAAATGAAGATTCTTGAAACAGACTTTGAACATTTTCTATGGACTCCATGTCCACCTGAGTTTACCTGCTAAGCTTCACCTACTCTGAGGTGGAATGTGGCAAAGAGATACATGGTCTAGACAGAGTCACCAGTAGATAGAAGGAATACTAGAAATTAGAGATAACAGTAATGAGTAAGAGTGGAAGATGAGTGTCAATCCCATTTCCTTTCTTTGAACAAATGTGATGCTGAGTTGCAGTGCTCTTGACTGACCTTGACTCTTATCGTCCTGGAATTGACGTGGCTCTCTTTCTTTGTAGGCAAAATAGCTTTCTGTTCTGTCAGGTACCATTTTCTTTCTCTTTTGCTTTCATAATATTTTAATGGCCAGAGCAATTATGCAAATACTGAGAGAAAATAATTGCCCCAGTAGGAAAGGAAATGTATAAGGCAGCCAGTTCTATATGTCTGAATCTCTAGACCAGCCTTCTTTCAGCAACGATCTTAAATTTGAGGGATATTGTTCTGCAACAATAGCAACATGCCCTTTGCATATGCAAAGCTACAAACCAGCCATGTATTTCCCCTCATTAGATCAGGAATACAGATATGTGATTTTTAAAGAAAACCCACAGTAAATAATGTAGGAAGAAAACATAATTATGTGGAATATTTTTCTTTAGAATAAGTAGGCATATCTAGATTTCACTTCTGATGACTTAATATTGTTTATTAAATACATTTCATCAGCAGTTAAAAAGGACAAGATGCAAATTCATAAAATGCTTTGGCAAATGCAACCAACTGTACAAACTGGATTGACATTCACTCTTAAATTTATCTTTGTTTAGAATTTCAAATCCATAGTCTGAGAGTACACCACAGATCCACAAAATTATGCGTTATCCCAAGCCACTGCTTTTGCCATTTTCACGTATTTCCGTGTTTCCTAAAAAGAGCAAGATGGGACCTATCCTGTCTCCCCTTTTATGAATAAAATGTTTACTTTTCTGCATTAAGATTTTCTTGTTCTTTTGTAAGGGAGGAGGGAAGAGTGGTTTGTTTCTGTATTTTTACTGCTGAGCGTCACTGGAGTTTTATGCCCAGTGTTAAAAATATATGCCTCTCAGTACTGTGCAAGTATCAAGGTGTTACAGTAAAATCTAAACATCTATTTTAATTCCTTTATAGTCCCTTTGTAAGAATTGCATATGAGCTATAGACTACAGCAGATGTGCTAGCACATGCCACAAAGCAAAAGCCCCAGATGTAATAACAGAAATTAATAAGACCCGCATGGTTCTATCAAGTCAGCAGACGTTATATAGTTGTTCCCTACTGTCTGTTCTATACTAAAATATGGCTTTGTTAAAAAAAATCCAAATGTTATTGGAAATTCAAATATTTCTTTAAGTAAACCTTGCAAAGCTTTCTGATAGTCCTTCTGCTCTCCAGATTTCAGCTCTGAACTGTTTGAATTCTGTCCTAGAGGAAGAGGTAAGCAAGAATACTTTTTACTCAGGTAAAGGTAAAGGTTCCCTGGCTCGAAAGCCAGTCGAATCCGACTCTAGGGTTGCGGTGCTCATCTCCGTTTCAAAGCCGAAGAGCCAGTGCTGTCCGAAGACGTTTCCGTGGTCATGTGGCTGGCATGACTAAACACCAAGGTGCACGGAACGCTTTTTACTCAAGGAGCAATTAAATTGTTGAATTCACTGCCAGAGGATGTAGTGATGGCTCACAAGGACAGATGGCTTTAAAAGGGCATGAGACAGATTCATGAAGTAAACGTCTATCAGTGGTTTCTAGCCATAGTGACTTAAGGGAAATTCCATATGCAGAGGTAGGGCCGGCTCGCTCACTAGGCGTTCGCCTAGAGCACGTCGGCCTTTAGGGGTGCCAAACGGCACCTGCCCTCCCCCTGCCAAAAGCCCTCTCCCTGACCGGGTGACTGCTGCCCGCCGCCGCCACCGGAGGAGCCCGAGGTGGTGGTGCTGCTGGGGCCGTCAGAGGCCTCATAGAAAAAACCACCCGCCCGCCTTCAGGGCTTGGAGGCCGCGCCAGATGGACCCAGGTGGTGGCGGGGGGGTTAGGTTTGTCCCATGACCGGGGCCTGTGATGGGTCCGCAGGTGGGCAGACAGGCAGAGAGCAGCGATGGAGTCAGCGGTGGCAGCGCTGGCACTGAGTGGGCTGGTGTGGTCGCTGGCCTTCTGGTGGTGGCTGTCCGGGCCGGAGGAGGAGCGAGCACTGGAGCTGCAGAGCTATGGGCTGGTGGGCTGCATGGCGGTGTTGGCGGTGCTGGGGCACACCTTCCGCGTGCCCTATGGGCACTATGCGTTGGTGCTGCTGGGTGGCTCGGCGCTGACCCGCCTGGCCAGCTCCTCCTCGTCCTCCACAGCAACAGCGCCCAGCTCCACCGCTGGCCCAACCGCATCCTCCTGGCCCTCTTCCTCGCCCACTATGCCTACAGGTGCTCCTGCCCCACCAAGATTATTTATGTGTTATTATTGGAGTTACTCCGCAGGAAGCCCTCCCTCACCAGGCCCCGGGGGGCTCTCCCCTGAGTACTCCACATTTGCAAGGTGCCTGGGCATGTGAGCTACTGGCATTTCTGAGCTAGTGGCATTGCGGGGGGGGGGGACGGTGCACAGGGGGGCACCAGAAGGGCTCCTGCCTAGGCTGCAAAATAAGCTGGGGCCGGCCCCGTGCAGAGGCACTGAATACCAGTGCTAGCAGAGAACGGCCTGGCCTCCATGCCCTGTTTGTTGGCCCTCCAGGGCAACTAGCTGGCCACTGTGTGACACAGAACAATAGACTAGGTAGGCCACTAGTCTGATCTAGCAGCCTTTTCTTATGTTTTGATAGACTTAACCCAGTTCTATTCCATGCAAAGTCAAGTTATTCTGGTAACCATCACACAGAGAACACAGTTCCTTGTCACCCATTTCTACCAACAGAGCACAAAAAGCCTTCTTGGAGAATGCCAGTTCCATCCCTAGCTACCAACAACTGGCACACCTCAGCTTGACCTCCCTTGGTCCTCTACAGCTTAGCTTTGATACTTGTATGTCATATGACCTCTTTAAAGCCCTATTGTCTCTACAGTTGTGTCAGATTAAGAGGCCGATAATGCAATTTTCAGGAAAGTGCATACATATGTCTATAAAATACACACTAAAATCGTTAGCCTTTGGGTAAAGAACCTCTATAAATAGGAGAGTGCTATCTCCAAAGACAAAACAGAGATTGATTTTGGAGAGAGAAAACGTTAAATGGCAACCTGCAGGTAGGCGCTGACTATCACACAGGAACAGATTAGTCAGTGATAAGAAGAAATAAAGGGTAGCCTTGGGGAGATTTTAGGGACTGTAAAAGCAATGTAACACTTTTGTTTCTGTATGAAAGCATGTGTGAGCGCTAGGGCACTTTTGACAATAGCAGTTCGTCTGCCTTTGGATAAGTATTGAAGTTTCCCAAATGAAGATCCGTTATGTATCCAGTCTGAATCTCTATATTTGTTCATAAAATTGTTTGGAGCTATTTCCTCACTACAGTACACTGCTTCAACATGCTACTCTTAGGCTGCGGTCACACACACTAAATAATCCAGTTTCAATCCACTTTCAGTGTACTTTCAAACTGTATGTTGCCAGTTCACACAGTAAAAATCCAGTATGAAAGTGGATTGAAAGTGGATTATTTAGTGTGTGTGACCACTACCACAGAAGCAAAGAATATGGGTCCTGTAGCAACTGAGTGTGCCTATCCATTTAGGGATTATATGTATATTATTCAAAATGGTGGCAGTGTGTAAGACACTGAAAACAGCAGAACTGAGGAACTGAGGGAACTGAGGAAACCAGGAAGCTATTCTTTTTGTGGGCTCCAAGATTTCTTCATCACCATCACCTCCACTTTGAAGAGAAGAAGAGCTATGGCTGCCATCTAGGGGAGAGGAGGAACTTCCTTGGCTACTAGTGTGTTAGCTACCAAAACTGATGCTAGGAGAGAACTGTACACCACAAGCCCGCTGGGGAGGGCGGGGTATAAATCTAATAAATAAATAAAGAAAGAAATACGTTTTTACAGGATGAGTGGAAGAGTGAAATCACCCTTATTATGTCAAGTTTAGTGCCTCAGTGTTACCTATAAGTGACTGAGCCCCAATGATAATATAGGCTCTCTCTCAGACTCCTGCCAGTTCACTGTGTGCAAGCACTTTATGATTCAACAAGGAATGAGAAATAAAAATCTGCAGGAGGTACCAGAAAATCATTATGAGTAAAGCAAGGGATTATTTCATCTTATTTCCTGTATGCATCTACTCTTTTGCAAATCTAGTCCAAGATAACTAGGTTATTAGCAAAGTCTGCAACCAGGACACTTTTATCACAATTTTTTTTACCTTAAATGTTGAGGTGTAAATCAGGCCCATAGCCAGGATTTTGTGGCTTGTGGGGCAATTTTCCCCCCTGTTGGGGCTGAAGTTCTCAGTGCAGAAAGAAAAGCCATTTAGCCAATAGAAAGCTGTTACCAGGATAGATCTCTAAATTGCAAGCTATCAACCACTTTAGATGACAGTTCTCAGCTGCTGCAAGTTAATCACTTCTGCCAGCCTAAGCAACAATTCTGATAGCAAGCTTGCAGTTGGGTTTGATGACTTCTATAGTCAAGGAAGCTAACACTTAGGCAGAAAAACTCTCTTAAAAGAGACCAGTTTCTTGACACAGTTAGAAAGTATCCTAGAGGTCACATACTCTATCCCTTTTGCTCAGTGTGAGAATTAGTCAGCTACAGCACCTCAGTCTGCTTAAAGGAGTGCACACCTTTAAAAATGTTTTTAAATTACTGAAAAAAGCATTGACAGGAGAAATTCTTGTAGGGATATGTCTTTAAGAAAGGGGGCAGAGCCCCCAAAAGCCCCACCGTAGGTACAGGCCTGTGTAAAACTGACTTTTCAACAGAGACTCATTCCATTACAGACCAAGTCAAGGAACAAATGGGGCACACCTTTGGTTGTCAGGAACATGGCAGCCAGGAATGTGAATCTAAAAAAGGACAAGAGATGTAAGTGGATTAATAATTAGCAAACTTGGTTCTAGTGGCACTGGTCTCCACAACCATATCAATTTAAATCTCAGATGTGATCGTGGGGTTAATGGTTCTCTAGTCTTGTATAAACTAAAGTAAAATGGGGAACATGGTGCATTGCTATATTCTGGGGAACTGGCATGCCTATTTCAGCCTCCATCTATCACTTCTGACATTCAAAAACACATTAGATTTCCCCCCTGCTTTTATGCCTCTTGAACAGATTACATTTAAATAGAATATCTCCTTCATTCTTCCTATATAATGAAAGACAAGTCTAGCTTTGAGGGTCCTGGCCTTTCTTTGAACAGTAAAGCCTATGAATTCCACATATAGGGTCTAATTATTGGACGGAAAGGGGTGTCCTTTTGCAACATGGTCTTAGAGAAATCAGAAGAATTGGAGCCTATATGCTGTGAAAGAGGACTCTGCAGCTGTAAGAGCTACATGGCTGCACAAGTGCTGTTGTCCTGTATTGGCTAGTGCTTGTACTGTCACTGAACAAGTAATATATACATTTCCCAGTGCTATTTTGTGTTGTGTTTATAACAGAAACATTTTAATATTTTAATTTTAAAATCTTTTTAAACATATGCCTTTAAGGCTGAATGGTCTTTACCTATATGACTTGATCTCAGAACAGTTTATGAATAAAGAAATGATTTACAGCAAAGCTGCCCTTTCCCCCCATGAAATGATACCCTCATTTCATTCATCGGGCCAAAGAGAAGAGTGAACGCGGAGCAGCGCTTGTGGGAAATCACCCCAAGTAAAATCACACCCAAAGGCCTTGTGTTGTGCTTGACAAACCCCTCTTTTGGCGGAAGGCAGTGAAACCAGGAACTTTATAAACCATGTACAGCTGCTAGGCTGTGCTTAGTTTAGTGTGCTGGGGTCCCATCAGTATGTTTCCTGGTATTTGTTGTATGTAAAAGGCTCCATCAGTATGTTTCCTGGCACCCGCCTGATTCTTGGTAAAACCCAAAGGCTGTTGAAAAAACGGTACTTCAGGTCGCTCCCTAATAGCTGCCTATCAAAGTACTGGGCTCATCCCAGACAGGCATGGTATAGTCATGATTCCTCAACTTGGCAACAGACACAGAATATCATATGTCTCTGGGCTTGACAACTTCTTCTTGTGGCCATGCATTCAGCAAGTGATCATCTTCTTTTGCAAACCAAAAAGCAACAATATCTCTTCACCCAGGGAGGTGGTGAGCTCCCCCTCACTGGCAGTCTTTAAGCAGCAGCTGGACAAACATTTGTCAGGGATGCTCTGGGCTGATCCTGCATTGAACAGGGGGTTGGACTAGATGACCAGTATAGCCCCTTCCAACTCTGTGATTCTATAATTCCCCAAACCAAAGAGATTAGAGTTGAAGGTGCTTTGGAAGACTCCAAGAGGCATCACCTTTCCAAGAACCACCCACCCATCGTAGCGGGATATTTAACTTGGCACCTCCTAACATTTTGTGATTGTTCAACCCCATAATACCCATTTTATAGCTGACCACACCCCTTACAGCAACCATTTTCTGGTGGAACACAGTACCCTTTCTCAAAATTCCAAAAGTGATTATAGAGGTAACAAGGCTGGGGCCCCGGCATAAATCAAAGTGGTATGAAATTACAGGGGAAACCCAGAAGTGAGATCATGCCTCTGTAGGAATCACCAAAAACCTTTATGGTGAGACCAAAGAGTTTTCCCCAGAAGTGACATAATGCTGTCAGGCTGACAAGTGATTTTTTTAAACTCATATTTATTTTCACAGCCAACAGAGCAGTGGTGGGCAGCAACGGCAGAAGACCTGGAAACCCAATTTGGACCTGATTTGTAACACTCTGAAAAAAAATGTTGGCAGTTTTCAAACAACCTCACCAAAAGGGGGAGACTAAACAAGTTTATCTTGCTTGAAGAAGAAGAAGAGGAGGAGGAGGGGGGGAGCAGGAGGAGAAGGAGGAGACTGGATTTATACCCACCCTTCACTTGGCTTACAAACTCCTTTCCCTTCCCCTCCCCACAACAGACACCCTGTGAGGTAGGTGGGGCTGAGAGAGCTCTGACAGAAGCTGCCCTTTCAAGGACAGCTCTGACAGAACTATGGCTTGCCCAAGGTCATCCAGCAGCTGCAAGTGGAGGAGTGGGGAATCAAACCTGGTTCTCCCATATTAGAGTCCGTGCACTTAACCACTATACCAAACCCCCAAAAAGCATAGACAAGGGCCTTATTTCCTATCAGCCCCAAATTACTGAGCTCCATTCTAAAGTGCTAGCCTCCAAAGTGCTACCCTCTGGCTTTGATTCCACTCTTCACTTCTGCCCAGATAACATACTTCTTTATTTCAAGAACTGGGAAGCATTTCTCTAGCAACATGGCTGGCTATTCTACCCCACCGTGACCTTGTTCACGACAGGATACAGTGCAAAACCATATTTTAAATAACATTTGAATAATCCCATAAAACTTTATTTCCTTTCACCTGCTTTCTGCCTGTGCAAAGATGTCAAAAAACAAAACAAAAAAACACCTAATCCAGCAACATGTTGTATAACCTTGGCTCAGATTGTTAACTGACACATGGGTTGCAATGGGGCTGAAAGCAAGTTCCCAAGCATAAATTATTCCATATCCTCCATCCATATGGCCTTCGCATCGTGGCTAAAATTAAATCTCTAGACATTCTTGGCTTTTCTGCCTGCTTACATCCATCTTACTTCAGGTAAATTTAGCTTGAAGGATCTGAATATGGACCTACATCAGTGCGATAATGTATTACCTAAAGGCAAAAAGCCCTGGGCTATACTTTGACTCCTTCTGTGTTATGGTTCTTCATTCTGGAACTATTTGAAGCCACTCCAGAAGCATTGATGAATAGAATGTATGTAGCAAGAAGAAGGTAATAGGGAACACAGGGAAAAGGAGGGCTGAAAAACATAAGAAACCCTGGAACAATTAAAATCAAGCCAATAGCAGTACTGGCAAGATAGCTCAACAACAGAAAGATAACTCTGTTTGTCAGCGCCGTCCTTCTCTCCCTACCAAGTAAATTAAGTTTTCTTTGGCCCTTAGATAATAAAAAATAAACACTGTTATGCTGCATACATCTTAATACTTCTTATCTTCTGACTAGCAGAGCAAAAAATTAATATTGTCCTGCCCGAGTCAGGAAAAAGTGAAGAAGCCCTCCGGGAGAAGAAGGCTAGAAGAGATGAAGAGAATGTTTGGATACAATGGACAAAGGCACACATCAATACACTTGCATGCAGAAGGAACTAAAGTTTAGCAAGAATGCTCTCAAACATTATCAGGGGCTCCCCAATGAGAAGATCAGTCATGGTGGATGGGCTTCTCAGAAAAATGGCTTGTCCACCACAACTGCACTGATTTTCTGCTCTAATGCACAAATTACAAAGAACAAGTTGGCCAGGTTCTCTGTGGCACATTGTCAGTAATAATGCAAATAATGGTGAGTCCTAACTGCTATGTATGTGGACCACCACCAGGGGTCTGCGGCACATGCAGGAGCTTGGCTCCTGGGACAAAGGAAACTTTGGATCCTGGTTTCCCCCAGCCCCAACCAATAGCCACTTGGCGGGACATTCACACCCTCCAATGGGAATGGGGGGTGCTGGGTGGATATGTATATAGTTGTCCCTGTCGAGCCATTAGAGTTAGTCTTAGTTGGAGTGAAGTACAATAAACATGTGCAAAAGCATGTCATCATCCGAGTCCTCCATGCAGCGAACGCGGTACTTTACAGTGGCGACGAGGATGGGATCCAGCTGAGCCAGGCCTGACTCGCATCCCAGCACAGCACTGAGCATCGTTCCAGCCGATGCGCCCTGCATCGCTCTCGAGCAGCACCGCACCGCAAACTGCATCAAGGAACCTCGCTCCCCACTAACGTTATGCCATGGCCTCTGCTCGGGGGAACTTGGAGATCTTCGGTCCAGCCCCGCCCGAACTCTGGGACTCGTGGACTGACCAACTGACATGCCATCTCGTCTACAACGAGGTCACCGATCCAGGCAAAAGACGAGCCCTACTCCTGAGCTCCTGTGGAGTGAACACAGTCCACCTCACCAAAAGCCTCCTTGTGCCCCGGTCAATCCTCGAGTGTTCGTACGAGGAGATCATCAATGCACTGACAGGGTACCTCACGCCCCGGCCAACCATGCTCGCCAGGCACATCGAGATCCAGGGCCGCGTCCAGAAACCAGGTGAGTTGGCCGTGGCTTTCATGGTGGTAAAACCATTCCAAGGATATCAGGCCTATAACATAACTCACGTTATCACAAGATAGATTGGGAATTGCTTCTAATATTGTATGCCAATAAAGGTATTTGATTTGAAAGATTTGCTTTCATGGTGGCCCTGTGCCAGCTGGCTATGGACTGTGCCTTCACCAAGGTAGAGGAGAACCTCTTGACGCAATTTGCGTGGGGCATCAGCGACCTGAAGCTGTGGAGGAAGATGATAGGCACTGCTGACATAAAAATCGACGCGGCCGTACAACTCACAATCGCCCACGAGGCCTCCTATGGCGACCGTCCACCTGTGGCATCTCACCTCATGCTCCCCGACTCGGGCCCCAAGAACTCGGAGGAGGAGGAAGATGTCCGTCTTGTCTGGCCGCCCTCGCACCGATAGCCACCGGGTCCTGCGGCCTCTGGACCACCAGAAAGACCACAGGCCATTCCTCATGCGCCAGTTGTGGCGAGGCACACAAGCACAAGTCTTGCCGATTCCACGACGTGACTTGCCACACCTGTGGGAAACGGTCACCTCGCTCGCGTCTGCCTGTCAAAGGGAAGCCGGCACCAGCAGCCCCCAAC
Source organism: Gekko japonicus (assembly GCF_001447785.1). NCBI lineage: Eukaryota > Metazoa > Chordata > Lepidosauria > Squamata > Gekkonidae > Gekko > Gekko japonicus. The sequence goes on along the minus strand of NW_015172595.1, from coordinate 486,337 downwards.
TCAGGCACGCCGTCCTGCCGCCACCCACAAGATGGCAGCAGAGACATCCAACCTCTATCTCCTCACAGACCGGCCATCCCTACGGGTACTCTGCCTCCCCAAGTTAGAGAATACCCCAAAGATCCAGTTAACTGTTTGGATCGAAGGGTCCCCCTGCACAATCGAAGTGGACTTGGGGTCAGCAGCGTCCATCATTTCCGTGGACATGCTACGCAGACTTTGCCCTAAGGGGGGATCCCGCTTATGACCCTCCCATTTGAGTTTGGTGGACTTCCAAAGGAACCCAGTTAAAATCAGGGGGGTGGGGACGTTCCGGGTACAATTCCAGGGGTTCGAGGGACTGTTGGACCTGATAGTGGTGGAGGGAAATCTGGTCAGTCTGCTGGGCTGGGCCTGGTTTGCGCCGCTGGGCATCACGGTGGGCATCGGGGGAGTACTTAAATGTGGTCTGTGGGATTTTTTGGAGATTTGCAGGGAGTTCCCGTCTGTTTTCGATGGGGCTTTAGGTTGCTACAAGGCCCCCCCAGTCTCCTTACAGTTAGACCCCCTGGTGGCTCCTATCCATATGCGGTTCTGCACAGCTCCACTCACCATATGGCCTAAAATTGATGCGGAGGTGGACCGCTTGGTGGCGCAAGGGGTCCTGGAGCCAGTTCCACACGCTATCTGGGAAACTCCCATCATGACCCCCCTCAAGCCAAACAGTGAAGTCCGCATCTGCATGGACTACAAATGCACAATTAATAAGGCCCTCCACGACCACTCATACCCAGTCCCAGTCGTTAGTCATGTTCTGGCCTCGCTAGCGGGAGCTAAGATTTTCGGGAAACTAGACCTGGAGCAAGCTTATCAACAGCTGCCGGTCGACGAGGCCACGGCGCAGAACATAGTTACCCACAGGGGGGCCTTTAAGGTAAAGGGGCTACAATTCGGCGTGAGCGTAGCCCCGGGGATTTTTCAACAACTCATGGACTCCTTGTTAAAAGGGATCCCTGGAGTGACGCCGTTTTTCGATGATGTCTTGATTGCCGCGGCAATGACTTTGCCTCCCGCTAACCACAGCCTATATAAACCAAGCATACACCTTAGAACATTACTTTGCAACATGCCAGGGCTTGGTGGGCCTTCCTGATTTGCACGGGTTCCTTGACAGACCACTGTGAAAACGAAGGCAGAATCACTGAATACTACTTTGAAATAGGATTTCACAGGGTCATTGGTAGGCACGTGGTACTGCAGTCTAGTGCAAGTTGTTCAGGAGTGGATCTGACCACTTCATTTGAACATTACATTTGGAGGTGTAAAAGGGCAAGACAGCTGGGCAGGCATGACCTTACTCCATCACCAAAACAAAGGGACAAGACTGGGGAAAGTATCAATTAATCCGTACCAGATACTATCAAATATCAGCTATCTGATATCATCTATTAAAAATCATATCAAAGGTCCAGCAAAGATTGGAACATTAAGAGAATATCCTAGGAATATTCAAGGACAAAAGACTCAGAGAAGAAAACTGAGGAGGAATTTTTTTTGGGAGCCAATTCATTTCTATTCAAAACTTAATAAAAGCAGAACTCAGGCTTTTCTGGGTGGAGTTACTTTGAAAAGAGGACATTGTGGATGACAAAGCTCATCAGAGCTCTCTCTCCGCCTTCATCTTTTGTAACCCATATGCTAATGACTGCAATGTTCAGCAACCCTCAGTGCCAGAGGATCGCATAATTGTATTGCTTTCTGCTGGAGCCCACACACAAAATGGGGGGGGGGGAAAGCTGATGAATTTTACATGATCAGATTGTGCCAGGTTGTGCGCTGCTTTCCTTGCACAATGCAGAAAATGAGACAAGATAGGGTTTAGAGTGGGCAGAGTAAACCCCAACAGTATCCCCCTTCCTGCCAACCTTCGGGCCTCATCCTGTTTCTGAGAAGTTCCTCGGAATTCCCTGCACAATTCGCTATGGTCCATTCGCCAGTTGGCTATGACTGGCTGTACCACTCTCACCAAAGCATATCTATCAAACAGTTTGCAGTATTCCCCACACCCCACCTTAGCATCTTTGCTTTCCTGGAACTTCAAGAGAGCAAACAGACAACACATCCTTTCACTTCACCATCCCTTTGGCATGTTCCCCACCACCACATACTGAAACCCACATTTCTCACTCTGATTCACAGCTTGATCTCCTAGACAATTCTCAAATATACTTTGGCATAGCTGCCTGGCTTCTACTCCATTTTTGTCACAAAACCATATGGCTGAAGTACAGCACATGAAACAGTTTTTTCAGGCTTTAGGGGCCTCCTCCCATCCTTCCTGCCTCGAAACATGAGTGCAATTTACAAAAATATTACAAGCCAGAGGAGCAGCTATGTAGATCTATTGAAACAAAATAAAACAAAAATGCTGTGGCTCCTCAAATCAGGACTTCAACTTTCATATCCTGTTCAAAAGATTTCTCTTTAGACTGGTTATTGTTTCAAACTGAGCTCTCTTTACAACACTTCCCCACCTGGGTCCATCTGTTGCTTATAACCTTAAGTATAGATAACCTGTAAAGGGTGTTCATTCATCTAATGAAGTATGCTCTGACTCATCAAAGCTATGCTAGAATAAATTTTGTTAGCCTTTTGTGTGCCACTGGACTCCTGTTTTATTTGACAAATGTTAAGGAATACACACATGGCATTTGCACTGCATTTCTACTTAATTTACAAAAGTGATATGAAGGCTGCAATCCTGTGTGCACTTATTTGGAAGGGCATTGAAACCAACGGCATTGCCCTTTGAGTAAACAGGGAGAAGATTGGTCTGTAGGAATGAGCTTTTTGCCACCCAAGCTGGAATAATGAGGCAGACACAAGTGATGGATTTAAATATTGGGCCACTTTATTAACTGAAAACCTTAACTGGAAACCAACGGCAAGGGCAAACAGTTCTGCAGTATGGTCAAGACCAGAGGTCAAAGACCCCTTCCTTAACTCCTTAAATAGGGTGAGCCACCCTGCCCCAGGTAGGAGCCATCAGCAGTGGCTCCCACCCAGCTGGCTAGCCATTGCAGGACAACCCCTTAGCCCAACCCCCGAGCTGCAAGGTTCAAAGGGAGGACCCAATCGGGGTGGTCCAGGAGGAAGTCTGTTTCCTCGCCCCGTGCCGCAAGGCACAAAGGCTGTACTCACAAGACCGCTTCAACCCAAATAAATGGGTATCAGCTGGTGCTCACTGTACTGCAACCAATATACTGCTTAGAACCCTGCCATCGCCAAGGCCAAGTCTCAACTTAGGCCTTCACCCCCATTGGGAGGCCCAAGCTCCCCCGCAGCCCTTGCCGTAGGTCACCCAGAATGATGTCCATGCCCAATTCAGACAGGTGGATCCCATCCTGACTGTACAGCTAGACATGCCTGGCCTGTATATTCGGGTGTGGGAGAAAAACACAGAGGCCACCCTCCAGAATCCTCTGTAACTCTCTGTTCGCCTTCCGGCGTGCCTTGTCTATGGCCAGGGGACTCACTGCTCACCGCCAAACCCTCCAAGGCACAATGGCCGACCAAATAATGAGAGTCTGCAGCCACCGCCTACGGATTAACTGGAGATCATCATGGGCCTGAATTATTAATGCCTTTCCTTTAACGAAACCCAAATCATTTCCCCCTAAATGTATAACCAAAATCTTAGGCGGAGGGCCGACCATCCCATGAAACAACAATTGAAGAAGGCCCGGCCACTGTAAACCCTGCCGGCCCCACCACTCCACTGTGGCCCACTGGCTAAGGCCCAGCTGCATGCTGATCGGGGTCCATCTGGCGCGGTGAGCCCCCCAAAAAAACAAAACTGTGCCCGCATATTAAAACAGTCTTCCTTTCCTGCCGGGCAACCAAACCTGAAACGAAAAACATAGTTAACCAAAATAACTAGACCCAACAGCCACTACTGGGGAGGCCCGTCACTGCCCACCCAATGGGCGTACATAAGCCTTATAGACCCCCCAAGCGCCACCTGCCAAGCCTCTGAATATCCTGGGCTGGGTAATCCATAGCAGCCGCCGTAGAAGCCACGGCGATGCGGAAGGAGTGAGTACAAAAATGCTTCCCAGCGAGACCCAATCTCGCTAATGCACTAGCAGTGACCGACCAAAATTGGTGCTTCATCAAGGGCATGCCGTCCTGGTGTTGAAACAGCAAACCTTCCTGCAGGCCCCAAACTGCTAAATAGGAAGCTAAGGCTGCCACTGGGCATAGCTGCTTTTCAGCATAAGCCCCAAGCTGCACCACCATACCACACCGGCGCTGGTCTGTTTTTGAGCGCCGTGAAGTAATTGAGGCCCTAACCATACCTAACTCACATCCCGCACCTGTAGGGCTCTACTAGATGTATCTCTTTTTGATTGGGCCACCAATTCACTGATCCAGAACACACCAAAGAAAGCCACTAGGGTGGCGCCGTGAAACAAGGAGGCCTCCAAAGCAGAAAAACACACCTCCTCCCAACAGGCCTGCAGGCCGTGCAGAATCTCCGGGGAAATGGGCTGCCTGCGGTCTGCCTGAACCCCAGCCTCACATGACCAGCCCTCTAACATTTTCAAGATTCTAAAATCGCCAGTGTGATCAGCCACCCCCTTAGCTTTGCTGGCATAGGCCACTGCGAATAACAATCCCTTTATTGAACGAACTGCCAAACCCTTACCTTTGGATGATACACAAAAATGCAACAGATGGTCCACTGGAACAGGCCACGTATTGGGGTACCCTACCTCCTATCTAAAGTCCAACAACTGAGCGACCGTCTGGTCATAAGCCCTCTTGGTGTTAGGTGCTACGGCTAGTCCTATTGCCCTGCCCACTTCCGCCTTCCAGCCAACCAAAGCCCTGGTGGCATCTGCAACGGCAGAGAGTCGGCATCTGGGGACAGCTGATGGAACCTCTCCATCTGCTTACAAGAGAGAGCATCAGCCACCCCATTGTCAACCCCGGCACATGCCTGGCTAAAAACAAAATGTTTAGCTGGAGGCAATGAAGCATAAAAGCTCTCACTAGCTGCATAACCCTTGGTGATCTGGAGGACAAAGAGTTGACGACCTACACAACCACGAGGTTGTCGCACCAAAAATGCACCGTACGGTTAGCTAATTCAATCCCCCATAGGTGAACTGCCACTAGAATAGGGAAAAAATTCCAGGAAAGTCAAGTCCGATGTCAACCCATCCTCCGCCCAAGACGCCGGCCACTCCTCAGCACACCAGCGTCCACGGAAGTAAACACCGAAACCTGAAGATCCGGCCGCATCCGAGCGGACCTGAAGTTCAGCCTCTAGCCTGAGATCCTCCCTCCAGAAAGAGATACCATTGAAAGAAGTCAAGAACTCCAGCCACATCTCTAAGTCCTGTCGGATGCCAACAGTAATTCAACTGAGGGAGATGCAGCCCAGTCATAGCGGCGCACAATCACTGCAAAAAGGCCCGCCCGGGCGCCACAACCTTACAGGCAAAATTCAAGTGACCCACCAGCTGCTGCATCTCCCTCAAAGTGGCCTTTCTCTTACCCAGGAATCCCTAAATATGGTTTTGCAGTTCACCCAGCTTGCCCACCGGCAGCCGGGATGACTGTGCCACTGAATCCAACTCGACACCCAGGAAGGTGAGAACCTGTAATGGGCCCTCAGTTTTTTCATGCACCAGGGGCACACCTAACTCACCCACCAGTGCCATAAATGAATCCAGCAACCACTCACACTGTCCTGACCCCCGGGGACCCACAAACAAAAAGTAATGCACCACCGTGTCACCACCAGTGCGCTCCCTGACAGCCCACTCCAAAAAGCGCTCAAAAGTGGCACAAGAAACTGAACAGCCCATGGGCAACGCTCTATCCAAATAAAACTGACCTTCAAAGCAGAAACCCAGGAGCTCAAAATCATCCGGTTGCACTGGAAGAAGGCGAAATGCCGACTTAATGTCGCATTTTGCCATTTCCGCACCTTGTCCACATTGGCGCACAATTTGCATTGCCTGATCAAAGGATGTGTGGCTGATCAAAGGATGTGCCCAGGGGTCTTTTTGTAGAAAAAGAGCTGCAGGAGCTCATTAGCATATGGTATGCTAATGAGCTACTAGGCTATTAGCAAAATAGCTCATTAGCATATGCAATGCCCCCTGACATCACCAGAAGTGATGTCAGAAGGGGAAGCAAAAGGGGGGGAAGGCATCTTCAAAAGCCTCCCCTACCCTTCCCTGGGGGGGGGGGGGAAGCAAAGAGAGAAGGGGTTTAAACTTTAAACCCCTTCTCACTAGACTTGGTCCACAGAAGGAGGAAAGAAGGAAGGAAAGAGCAAGAGAGTAGAGAGAAGGAACGAAGGAAGGAAACAATGAAAGAAAGGGAAGAGAAAGAAAGAAAGAAAGAAAGAAAGAAAGAAAGAAAGAAAGAAAGAAAGAAAGAAAGAAAGAAAGAAAGAAAGAAAGAAAGAAAGAAAAGGGAAGAAGGAGGGAAAGCAAGAGAAGGAAAGCGGGAAAGCAAGAGAAGGAAAGAAGGAAAAGAGAGGAAGAAAGGAAGAGAATGGAATGAGAAAGAGAAAGAAAAAAGGGAAAGAAAAGTAGGGGAAGGAAAGGAGGAAAAGAAAGAGGGCAAAGAGATGGGGGAGGGGGATGGTCTCCCACCCACCCCCACTCCCCCAATCAAGTCTCTGCCACCCCCCGCGGATCCCTCACTTACCCCGGGAGGCGGTGGGGAGAGTCCTCTGGCCTCCTCTTTGCTCCCTGGGGTCACTGTGCTCCGGTGCGAGCCCCAGTGAGCCGACGACGATGGGCCTCTTCTGTGCTCCCTGGGGCTCACGCTGAAGCGCAGCGGCCCCAGGGAGCCTGCGGCGACAGGCCTCCTCTTTGCTCCCTGGGGCCGCTGCGCTCCGGTGCGAGCTCCAGGGAGCCGACGACGACAGGCTCTCCAGGCCTCCTCCGAGCTGCAGCGCTCCTCAGGGTACCCGGGGGCAGGGCTTGCCACCACGCGGGCTGCCGCAGCGGCGCTCTGGAGGGCTCCGGGGCGAAAAGACCCCTGGATGTGCCTGATCAAAGACTGAACACAATTCCACGGGCATGGCATCGTTAACTGATCCGCCCTTCGGGTAGGAAAGATGGTGGATCAACCTAAACTCCCCTGGTGCTTTTTTGGGCACAATACCTAAAGGGGAAATGCGAAGGTTAGGAACCGGGGGAGAAGAAAAAGGTCCAAGGACCGTCCCTCTTACAACTCCTTCTCAATCTTACTCTTAACGACATGCTCCATGCCCTGTATGGATCGGAGATTATGCACCATGACAGGTGCCCGATCTCCTTGAAAAGGTATGCGAAAACCTAGGGAAAAACCCACCAACAGATACAAAACATCAGCACATCGAGGATAAGCTCCTCAAGCACTTTCAACCTTATGGGTGTTGGCCCCCTTTCCATGCCCCTGCCCAGGACCACTGCCTTCCAGCCTCCTACAACCCCGGCGGGGCTTTCCCCGGAAGCATATGGAAAAGGGGTGTGGCCCAGCGTACAAGGGGCACTCATGCCTATACTGGCATGCTTTTCGATTGCACACCCTTTGGGCCCCAAATTCCCAACAAATCTGGCGGGGTTGAACCGCCCACCCTGCCTGAGGGCAGAGACTGAAAGGGACACATGCTCTACCAGGTGGCCACTATGCAAAAGATCCCCAATGTTCGGCCTGGAAGAGGCCATAACCTGCAACCAGAGATGAGGGTGGATCTGGTCCCAACGTAAAGAGGGATTCATGGCCACCCGCATCCTAAACTCCTCATCATACTGGAGCCAGGCGGGGCCAGTAAAGCCGGTATAACCCTTGTAAATAATATCAAAGTATTGAAACAATGATGCCGCCTGGCAGGGCTGTGCCTTAGAAAGCACCCCCACGTATACTATGAAACCAGCCACCCAGTTTGCCCAGGTTTTATCCACCTTCATTCTCCTATACTTTTCTTTGTCCCTCTCCTCAAGATCCTCCTTCTCCTTCTTTTCTACTTCCCGGTACAAAAGGCCGAAAACATCTACAAACTCACCCTTGCATATCCTATCCCTGGTAGCCGGGAGCAGGTGATCACCAAGCGGAAGTGCCAGGTCACCAAAGGGTAGGGCTGCAGCGGGATCCCCCACATAAGACATACCACAAGCCGATGGCTGGCCCCACCACAGCGTACTAACATTGCAGCACTGTTGCGATGACAAAGGCTTGCAGCCAGACTGAGGGGAACCGTGTGGTGTGGTGGTGCAGCTAGCCTGCCCACTTCCATGGCCACATGCCGGAGTGCCTGGAGCAGAAATGGGTACCTGCCTTAGAGGTGGGGGGCACCCTCCTCCTGGTTCCGTGCCAGGAGGGTTGATGGCGACGGCAGCAAGAGAGAAGCGGCGGCGAGGAAGAACAATGGCGGCATCCGGCGGACCGTGGAAGCGATGACGACATTGGAGTGAGGCGGAGCCGGATGACGCAACTGCAGAGCAACGCGGCGCGGCTGGAGCCCGACGGGACGAGTAGCCAGAGAAACGCCGCAGTCCTGAGCAGTCCTGAGCAGTGCGCACCAACCTGAAGCCCGCCGATGGTCGCCGCTTGCCGGAGCACCGAGACTGCGCCTGAGCCGCCAAGGAGAAGCCCGCCGTCTGAGTGCTGTTAGGCAACCCCTCCCTGCACAAATTGTCGCTCTAGGTAGGATTCGACTACTGACGTAGTCTACTTGTAAACCGCTCTGAGACCCACTAGGGGTCATGAGCGGTATAGAAATCACATGTAAATAAAAAAAAATAAAAAATCATCAGATGAGGACAGTGCCGGGGCAGACCGCTTAGGCGGTGGCTTAGGAGCAGGCTGCTTACCATTTGAACGCCCTGCTCCCTTCTTGGGAGCCATGATCGAAACCGAAACTTAACTTCTGAGTGAAACAAAATGGCCACCAAACCCACGGCCCCCGGTGCACACTACAAGAAGCAAGCAGCCACTCCAAAATGGCTGCTCCACTAAAATCACAGCTCGTGCCCAGGGCAGCAGGTTTGACCAGAATTAATACTAAGAGCCGTTTGGGCCCTACATGCCCCTTTTGGTCACCACAGAAACTCGTGCGAGCGGGCGGGGGGAGTGAAGACTGACAGCAAAGCCGATGAGGGAAGCAGCCATTAGGTAACTATGCGCACCAGGGGCCCCTATAATCCAATGGCCCTAGAAAGGAGGGGGGGTGATGGATCAGAGGGCCTAGGCCATTCACGGCCCTGACCCCTTACCCCCAGCTCACAGGTCCCCAAATGCACACTGCCACGCCCCCCTGTATAAGAGAGTACCCGCTAGTCAGCCAGGGCCCGCCAACCCTTCAGAGCCAACCCACTGAGGCAAGCCCCAAACTGTCCAGCCAAAAGGCGGGCTGCCTGCACAAGTGGCACCATTGCTGAGCCGTGCTGCCAGCCGCCCAACACCATTGTGTTCAAGGCCCCGACACTGTTGCCGCACTGCTGCCGCTGAGCTCCACTGTCAATCAAGCTGCTGCCTCCAGGCCTTCCGCGACCGATCACTGCCGATGCTAGGAGCGCCGCCAACACGGCCACTCCGTCTCCACCAGTCCGTCCCGGACGTGAAGACCTCGCCGCCCCTCGGCACCAGCCCAAAGAGGAGCTCCTGAGCTGCCCAGCCCCAGCAGGTAGGCCCAACCATGCAGCCACCGACGGAGCTCCTCCCCTGGCTGACGACTAACCGGGACTGCTGAAGAGGAAAGGAGGGGCCGGCCTTTATACTCTTCGGCCCCCCCTTCCAGAATACCCGTATGAGTGTGTTGGCGCCCAAACTAACTGCCTGCCCCTTTCACCTGAATGGCAAAGTCATCCCCTCAGCCCAACGGCCACAGGGGCCGAGGGCTGCTGATCCATTTTTTTTTAGCCTTGTCAACTGTTTATAGACTGATGCCTCTAAGTTAATAAACATGCACAATACTGTGAAGCACATTTTTTAACCATGACTTCACAGCATGATCAGAGGAAGCTTCAGTGGATGAAATTCTGATTGTATATTTATTTATTTATTTATTTATTATTTAAATTTATACCCCGCCCTCCCCCATAGGGCTCAGGGCGGTTTACAGGTATATGGCCTAAGTGCCTAATTAGTTCCTATCCTAGGGCCACAATTCGACTGGGGGAGGGGCTACCTATCGACACCCGAGTGGCGCGGTCCTGTTGTATTCCACGGGCGGGCTTCCGTTGTTTCTTCCTGGTGCCTTAGGACGGGTCGATGACATCTCCCAGCAGGCTCCTGATGGACTCCTCCGGTGCACGGCGGCTCCCGATTGCAGTTCTGGCCTTTGTCCCTTAGGCTCCGCCACACTGCATCGTCAAGCCGTCACGCTGCCGTAGCTCCGCCTCCATCCGGTCTCTGTCGCTGCCGCATCCATGGGTTGCCTCTGCTTCGCCGCCGTATTGCCACCTCCGCCAACACTCCTGGCACACACCATCAGGAGGGAGGGTGCCCCCTGCCAACCTAGGGCAGGTACCCATTTGTCTACTTGCGGTTACGCTTTCGAGCCACTGGGTGGGCAGGAGCTGGGACTTGGGCTGGGAGCTCACCCCGGCTGCGGTGGGTCTCGAAGAGCCATAGCGGCTGTTCACTAGTGTTGTTAATGTAGGCATTGAACTGCCTGCGCCATCGCTCCCTGTAGTTAAAGGCACAGTACCTGTGGCCATAAAAGCAGTGACAACTCTGTGACTCTCCCACATTTGCAAATCAAACAGGGTAGTTGTTTCTTCCTTGGCTCTTCTAGCTGTGTATTTAACAGCACAGCCTGTTGCCGGCTCTGTGTTGGGAAATAGCTGGAGATTTAGGGGGTGGAGACTAAGGAAGGTGGGGTTTGGGGAGGGACTTCAGTGTGGTACAATGCCATAGAGTCCACATAGAGTAGCCATTTTCTCCAGGTGACCTGATCTCTGTTGCCTGGAGGTCAGTTGTAATAGCAGGAGATCTCCAAGTGCCACCTGGAACATGGCAACCCTACTGAATAAGTGCCTGTGTTTTTGCAAGGGAGCCATGGATCCTCTGCTGACACGTACCAACAATGTAAAAAGGTGCTCCCTTTTACAGATGGATGACAGTGAAACATTCAAAAAGTGCAGGCCTCTGTAGAAAACAAATCCTGTTGAACTTCTGCCGTCTGTCCCCCCCCTTTATATTTGGATATTTATACCCTACATTTCTCTCTAATGGGGACTTTAAGCTGCTTGCAATGTCATTCTTCGCTCATCTATTTCATCCTCACACCAACAGCCCCATGAGGTAGGTTAGGCTGAAAGTGTGTGACTGACGTAAAGTCACCCAGCAAACTTCCATGGTATGGTAGGGATCTGGATACAATCTCTGAGATCCTCATCTGACACTCTAACCACCATAATACACAGGACCAAGGAGTCTCTCTTGAGAATGGAGGTTGGCAAACCATGCAATCCAATCCTATATATGTTTACATGGAACTAAACCCCACCAAATGCAATGGGAGCTACTCCCAAGTAAATTGCAGCCTGATTTTATGTAGTTAGGTTCACCAAAGCCCAGTGAAATCAGTGGTCTTAAGCATGCCTGATTAACATAGGATCAGCTTGCACATTACAAAAACAGGGTTCCATGGTAAGTTTATTGCTCTGTAGCCTGTAAATAATGAGGTACTACTATCATACTATCATACTTTCATGTTCCAATTTATAGGAACCTTTATGTTTATTTCATGAAAGACACTATCATAGGTGTCTTTCATGAAATAATCATAAATATTCCTATATATTAGAACATGAAAGGTTGCAAATATGCACATCTATGTTCAGTCCTGCAGAATCCCCAAACCACTGGCTTTTGTACAAAGCAAGCCTTTTACCTTCTCCTTCCATTCATCTACAGTTTTTTTTCTTCACATATATCATTTATTATTATTCTGAACAGGTAAAGGAGCAGAAGAGATTTTTTCAGATGCTGCCTCCTTTATTACCTTTTTGAAATTTGTTTATTTTGCCTTGGCAAATATGGCTGGATTTAGAAAACTAATTTCAAAATAAATAAAACTGACTAAATGTGAAGCAGGTGCTGCCAGAATTTGAATGGGAAAGTAACAGAAGGCCATGAATTGATTTCTTTCTGCTCTTCCAATGGGGAGGCTCACCTGGCCTAATGAGACCACCCACTTCCCTTGCTTCTGTCCAATCAGAATTCAGTGGAGCCTATTTAAACACTTCCTTGCACTATCAGTGTTTATTCTTAGTTGCAACAGCAAAATGGGAGTCATAAAGTGGCTTTTGGGCCCTTTGGTCAGGCTGGTTTTGTGGATGTTTTTATGGTCTTTTGTTCTCAGTGATCCTAGTAGCTTTGAAAATATGAAAAGGTTGTGGAGTCACAGCTTAGTATACTGTAGAAAGGAAAGCTTACAGCTTTCTTTGCCCACAAACCACTCTGAGCTGATTTCCTCTGTCACTATTTTGGGTAAGTGATTTTTAAAAAGTTGTTCAAACTCTTCTCTTATAAAGGGGTATCTTTCTGGATCATGTGTGATATTAGGGTTGTGAACCAAAGGGCTAAGCTAACAATGTATATTATAAAAGTACAAATATTTATTAGGGTGTACACCTGTTAAAACATATACTGATAAAAACCTTTATCTAAGTATCAGACTTATAAAAACTTATCAAATATTAATACATATGATGGGTAAACACTTTCCTACTGAAGACCAAATGCGTTTTGGCCCCTAAGGGCCTTCCTCAGTGGTCACAATTATCAATATAGTATAGACACACATTCATAGACCTGTATACAAGATCTTTAGTATTCATATATTAAAACCAGATGTTGTTTCCTGAGATTATAAAAATAAAAATAGGGGGGGAGAGAAGCTTAATTATTTACTTCTAAATGTATATAAAATCATTACTAATTGAAAAATGATTCTTTCAAAGATAAAACTACCTTGTATATTTGTAATTGTATTGCTGGTATTAATGATAGGCCATAGGTATAGCCATATCAATTCCACCAATTATTCTGAATTAAAAAGAAATGAAATGAAATTGTGAAATTTTTATAATAAATCCAATTGTATAATAAATTTAACCCCAAATAAAAATAAAATCATTGAATTAGCCAACAAACCTGGTAACAGAGATTTCATAGCTCTGAATGTGTGTCCCTCCATCAAGGTAAAGATTCTGTTACAAGCTGCTGTGATGCCTTTCATATATAGTAATCCTGGGGTGATACAATCACCTACTTACATTGCACAATGTCAGCCCGGATAGATACAAGATGGGAGAGAGTACAGAGGAGAGGGAGATAAGGAGCAGCATGGGGGGAGGGGGAAACTGGTCAGCACAATGAATTGACATAAAACAATTGCAGATGTTCACAAACAGCAAGTCCAGTCCACTGCTTCATTCAATCCCAAAGGAGCCCACGTCTGCAGAAGCTGCATTAGGTTGCAAAAATGTTCTGCACCATTAATGAACCATTTTCTGGACTTGGGACATATGGATAAACAGTTAAAATTGTGGATTATTGAGACTGTACAGACTACCAATCAGAACATGTGCAGAGTGCTCCTGAGAAGAGCTTTGTTTTGGATTCACCAACTGCAGACGTGATAATATAATATATATTGTTATCTTAGCCCTTTGGTTCGCAGTTTTATCTTGGGTTGAGTTTCTTCCCCACCCCCTTTTTTGGTTCCAGTGATATTAGGGTTACCAGCCTCCAAGTGAGACCTGGAGATCTCCTAGAATTTTAGCTGATCTGTAGACTACAGAGATCAGTATCCCTGGAGAAAATGGCTGCCTTAGAGTGTAGAATCTATAGGATTATACCCAATGAGGTCTCTCCTTAGGCTCCCACACACACACACACATATCCAGGGATTTCTTAATCTGGAGCTGGCAACCCTATCTGGATTATGTCTGTCTATAGCTGTTTAGCAGTATAAAAAGCAATAATACTTGCTAATTCTTTATCAGCCTCTCTACTTAGGTACTTAACAGCACAGCTTGAGTACAGACATTAGCAGGTGATAATGTTTATCTTCATGCTGTGAGAAATCTTCAACTGCTGTTTATTACACACTGGGCTCTTGTCAGAGGCATAAGCGTATGCCGGGCCATTTCTTGGTCAGTTGGTATCCCTGAGACCTGGACAAAGTAAAATTTTGCAGAACTGTTCAAAAGCATGTATGGATTATCTTGAGAGGTAATATATGAGACTCCCTAGCTCGATTCACTGAGCTGAGAGAAGAATTAAAGTCATGCAAACCCTAGGCATTTTACTTGTCTTGAAATTACCTGTCTTGAATATGATCAGTTGTACTGCTATCAAATTGTTTCTTCTACTTCTTTTCCCCCTTCTCACCCCCATCCCCAACACATTGAAATAGGGTCCTTTCTGGGGGAAAAAGAGAACTAAGTATAGATTATCATTATACAAAAGTTTCTTGAGTAACACCCCATTCTAGTGTGTGTTCTTCCCAGTGATGGGTGTCTTTGAGTAGGGGTTGGGGAGCCACCCCAGGCTGTGAACTCCTTACCAGGATAGCTGGGCTGACTAGACTATTGGGGGGTGGGGGTTCATTGGACTAAGTCTGAAATAACTGCACAGAATTGCATAGTAAGTCTCCCGTATTCCAATCCACAATCCAGAAGAAAATTTTTCTGGTATGTGGCCAATTTAAGTAGTTGTGCTATGCCTATGAATTATTGATGCTTGTGTTCTTGCTTGGTGTCACCTTTGTGAGCCTTCCAATCTTCTCCTTAGATCCTGAAGGCCGTTCACACCCTCTAAACAACTCTGCTTGTGGAGTCTCCACTTCCTGGGAGCAAGATAACTTGATGGTGGTCACTGTTCCTTACACTGACTGTTTCTTCATCAAAAAGGTAGTGACTTGCCCCTTCATGCTTGGAGGTAGCTGCATTTTATGAAGAAGCACATAGACATCTTTTCACTCATCCTATATCCACCCAAGTTGTTACAGTTACAACGGCCCATGTTGCTCTAAACTGGTGAGCAAGAACTTGTAGTATATAAGCATGTTGCAAAAGTATGGGCTGTATAATTCTTTCACTTTATACAGGGTTTTTTATAAGTCTTAGCTGCTTTAAGGGTATTTCAGATGCCAGAAGATCACAAAATAGAAAGCAAACAATATAAAGAGGACTAAAGCAAAACTGATCAGACAGATGTGTGTACCTAACTTTTATGGAGGTTTATGGTTTCAAGCTAGCTAAATAACAAACCTCACCAATTCCTAAACCAGCCACAACTGGAAACTTGTAGCATGTGACACAGCCCTCTGATTTTACAGTATACATACTACTATTACTAGATGACAAATCTAATTTATGAGGTCCCCACATCAGCCCTGACCTGACTACAATTGTGTTATACCTTCCTTCTGGTTATACAGAATGAGAATTTTGTGGTGACCCTCAGGATTGAAGGGAAAGATGCTGCTGGCACAGACCTACTCTATGATGAGGAGCTGAAATGCCCAACTAGCTTATCAGGTATACAGTTTGGGAATTCAGTGTGTTTAATGGGCTTGCCAAATTGCTTGGAAGACAAGAGGAACAGGAAAACAAATGGAAAATCGGATATCTGGTAGAAGAGCCCATTCTAATTCAAACCTCCTTGAACCACGAGGAAAGGTGGGGTATAAATGTTTAATAAATAAATTATTCATTAATAACTTCTTGCAATGTGGGTGAATCTTATGTCAAAATCAAGCAATGCCTTTTGCCTTTCATTCTTATCACAACTGTCTATTAGAAATGTAGGTTCCCAAGCATTCACCTGTGTCAGTTGTTATCATTGTCATGAATTATGCAGTTGAGGCTGAAGGTACCGTTCCTAGGTACGGTAGATCAGCATATCTGAAACAGTCTTTAACACTTTGGCCTTCAGTTCTAGATGCTCCAAGCAGCAGTGTATGTGCAGGTGTTCAGAAACAAGACCGGCTGCCTTGTGTCACTCAACCTGTGACCCGAAGAGAATGTGAAGGAAAAGGCTGCTGTTACACCCCTGATGATCCTCGTGTTTCTTGTTACTATGGCAATACAGGTAGATATCTGTGCTAAGCTTCTCTAGTCATAGGTGTTATGACAGCAGTGGAGTATCCCTTCCAGTCTAGAGAGCAACTTGCATCAAAATTCTGTACCACTTAGGGATTCTTAATTATCCACTTCTCACAACCTTACAAACTCTATTCGGGTAATGCTTCCTCATTTCATATACAGAGAACTGTACGGATGAAACAAGCTGGAGAAACCAAATGTTAAAATATGCTTTGGAAGCAGTCACAAAGTCTGATTATAAGACATATTCAGTCTTCAGCAGTTTTGGCAAATAGCTAAAGCCATCTGCATGGATTACGCTATACTCTGATTATAGTAACATTCTGTTGTGTACTAGAATATGTACGGTAAGACCCCTCTTTCTTCCCATGAGAATTCTGTATTTAGGTTTCTGAAAACAAAACAGTAGTTCTGAGAAACCATGTTTGCCACTTCTAAGTTGGAGTGGCATACTGGCGGTGTTTGCTTTCCTTTTCCAGTGACAGCACAATGCACACCTGATGGTCACTTCTCAGTTGCGGTGTCTAGAGATGTGACTCTGCCATCACTCATTCTGGACTCTCTACATCTTGTTGGACATGGTAGTGGCTGTTTTCCTGTGGCAAAAAACAATGTCTTTGCCCTCTACATATTCCCACTCTCTGCTTGCGGAACTACTTTTCAGGTATGAATTCAGTGCAGTATCAGCTTTGAGAGCTCTTGACCAAGGCTGGGTTTGTATAACAATCTCCTGTGGCACACTGCTTCAGAACCTGGATGCACTAACTGTTTTGTAGAAGATACGGTAGTGCTATAAACCATAATGGATCCTTTCAGGAAGCAGAATCTTTGTTTGCTTCACTCTGGACAAAACATAATCTAAGTCCTGGAGGCTGGTTGAGATGACTACAGTGCCCATGTCTCGTCTATAGGGAAAAAGTCCTTGACCATGTTATCAACTGTTTATGTTATTTATAGACTGCCTTTCTCACAGGGACTTAAGGCAGATTATACATAGTGAATCAGTACAATCAACATGATGAGACATTAAAAAAATGTGTTATGATTGTAGAAATGTGGAATCGCCAGAAAGAACTGATATAAGGATTAACATGACACATTAAGCAATACAAAAATCCCATAATTGGATCCTACATACACAACGGTATAGACCAGAGTCCCTACCTAGTCATTTATCCAAGTAGGTTTATGAACCATTTTATACAGTGGAACCAT
The DNA here is from genome assembly GCF_001447785.1 of Gekko japonicus. Lineage (NCBI taxonomy): Eukaryota > Metazoa > Chordata > Lepidosauria > Squamata > Gekkonidae > Gekko > Gekko japonicus. The sequence goes on along the minus strand of NW_015172595.1, from coordinate 469,010 downwards.
ATTACTTGCACAGAAAAGCCCTCTTGAATAATTCAGTTTTGCATAGTTTGCAGAAAGCCTAGATGCAGAATAAAAAAGAAACTTCTTGACTGTTTAAGAAATCAAAGGCAACAATGCTAAAAGGATGTTAAAAGGCTGAAGTACATGGTTTAGAAGTGTTTTCCACTGTTCCGTTCTTACCCTTTGGGTAAGCATTGGAAGGGGGACTCTTTCTTCATATTAAACAGGGTGCTGAAGACCAGGGTATATATGCAAACGAGCTGGTAGCACACCGAGATGTTAAAAACTGGAATACTGGATCCATCACACGTGACAGCATCTTCAGGTACTAGTGTCTGACATTCCTAAATTGCCGACTTTTGATGGAAAGTGAAATATTAACTTCCTCTTACTTTCTTGCTCATTAGGTTGTATATCAGTTGTAGTTATTCAACAGGGGACTTCCTCCCACTCACAGTAAATGTTTTTACACTGCCTCCTCCACCACCAGTCACTCAGTATGGCCCACTGAATCTAGAGCTAAGAATTGCTAATGGTAAGTATCCTTACATGTTTGAGGTACAGGGTTGTGGTTGCTATAACTCCTGGCAGATCCACCTTCCTCTTGATTGACAAATGCAAGTGATTTGTTCATGATATTAGCTGCTGACTACACTCTTTTTGTGTGTGCTTTTCCTGCTGCCCTCAACTTTTCCTAGCATTATTGTATTTTCCAGTAACTCTTACCTTATGTGACCAAGTACTGTAGCCTCAGTTTAGTCATTTTAGCTTCTCGGGGGAGTTCGGGCTGGATTTGGTCAAGAACCGCACTCACAGGGAAGGGCAAGATACAAATAAAATAAATATAGTTTGACTTGTTGACAGTCCATGGTAACCGTAAAACTCTCCTCCAATACCACATTTCAAATGGATCAACTTTCTTCCTGTCAGCTTTCTTCATTGTCCAGCTTTCCCACCCATACATTGTAATTGGGAATACCATGGCATGAGCTATCTTTATCTGGATTGCCAGCAACACAAACATTTACTTAAGCTCCTTCATGGCTGCCTTTCCCAGTTTCAATCTCCTTCTGATTTTGTCTTCTTGAGGTTCAGCTGTAATCCTGCTTTGGCACTTTCTGCTTTTAAAACCATCCATGATCCCACCACAGTCAGATGCTTTGCTGTAATCTATGAAACACAAGCTGATTTTCTTAAATTCTCTCATATGTTCCAGTAACCAACATAAATTTGCAATATGATCTCTAGTGCTTTTTCCTTCTCTGAATCCAGCTTGCTTCTCTGAATCCAGCTTGAACACCTGGCATTTCTTGTTCCATATATAAGAACAGTCTTGTTCCATATATAAGAGCAGTGTTGTAAGATTTTGAGCATCACTTTACTTGTGAGAGAAAGTAATGTGATGTTCTGATAGCTGATGCAGTTTTTGACATCTCCTTTTTCTGGAACTGGAATGTAAATTGAGTGTTTCCAGTTTATTGGCCATTGTTTTGTTTTTACAGTTGTTGGCACAAATTTGTTAAGATTTTGATGGACTCTGTTTCTGTGCCTTGAAATAGCTCTATTGATATCCCATCTACTCCTGGTGATTTGTTTCTCCCAATTACCTTGAGTGCAGCTTTCACTTCACCTTCTAAAACTGTAGGTTCTTCAAAATATTATTTTTGGAAGCAATTGGTCATCCTTTCATCTCGTTTGTCTAGTTCTTCAGTGTATTGTTTCCCATCTTTTCTTTATTTTATCTTGTTCAGTTAATGTATTTCTATGTTGATCTTTCAGCATGTTTTACATTTCCCTTTGATTTCTTGGATCTTGTGAAACAGATCTCTTATTTTTTATTGCTTTATAATAGGGGGGGTTTGTCTGTATGTGCAAGTCACTGGAATGCTGCATTTAGGCTTTTGATTCTGTTTTTGTCACCTTTTACTCTTGCTTCTCATCTAACTTTAGCAATTTTAAGAGTTTTTTGGTCATTCATTAAGGCTTTTCATTTCTTCTGGCTACAGAAATAGTCTTTGCACATTCTTTCTTTATAATATCTCTGGTTCCAACCCACAGTTCTTCTGGTTCACATTCACTTGAACTTAGCAATGCAAATCTGTTCTTTACATGGTCTTTAAACTTTTCAGTAATGTTGCTTAGATTGTATTTTGGCACTATGAATGTTTTGGTGCTTTTGCATTTTGGCACTATGAATGCTTTTCCTTCTTTTGTGTTCCAGTCGCCTATGATTATGAGCATATCTGGGTGAGGTGTGTGATCAGTTTCTTCTGGACACTTGCATAAAAGCTTTCAATTTTTTCCTCATCCGCATCCATAGTAGGGGTATAAGATTGAATGATGGTTATTGATACTTTCCATGAAGTCAGATATTACTTGGTTAGACCTTGTGTTATGGCCCCCGATTGCTTATGCTATATGTTGCCTCACTATTAGTGCAACTCTGTTTCTTTTGTGTTTGTCATTACGCTTTGTAATTTTCTGACTGAAAATGTCCTAATCCTGTTCACTTTAGTTTGCTCACTCCCAGGATTGCAATATTTAAACATTTTATTTCTTGTTTTAAGCTTTGATTCATACTTCTCAGGTTACATGTTCCTATTATATGTATAGAGCAGCTTTGGATTTTCCTTTTGCATCCATTCACGCCAACAGCTGAACATCCTTTCAGCTTTAGTCCACTTGTGTCATTAGGGATAGTGCTAGTCCAAGTTGTCCTCAGCTGTTCCTCAGCAGCTGATTGAGTACCATCTAACTTGGAAGTCCATCTTCCACCACTGTATCTTTTTTTCCATTTTGGATTGTCTCATCATAGGGTTTTTGAGGTAAGAGTTGGTCAGAGGTTATTTACCATTGGTTTCTTCTGCACAGTACTAACCAGGGTTAGCTGCAGTGGCACTGCTGTTGTCTATGATGGATCCTCTGCCAGTGTCACCTTCCACTACTACTGCTGCCCAGTAGCTGCCTTTCAAGGATTCCTCCACCTCCATCACCATGTGAACTGTCCTCTTTTGCTTATGTGGCTGTTGATCCCTGAAGGGTGTGGATGCATTTTATTCTGGTGTCTCAGCTGTGACCATTCTTCCTTGAGAGACTTTGCTAGGAGTTTAGACCCCTCAGTATTGCCCTCAGCTTCACTGGCACACACAAACCCCTTCACCAATGTAAAATTCAGGGAGCCTAAGTGAGCAGATCAAACTAAAGAGTACCTCCAAATTACTTGAATCAGCAGCATCTTGAGCCACTTCTGCATGTCTAACAAGTTGTACAAACTAATATAGAACATTTTTTTGTCCAACTGCAAAATAACTGTCTAGTGATTCTTCTCTAGGGTGCAAGATTTCTGGGGTAGGAACCATTGCACAGAAGGCTACAGGCAACTAAGTAACTTTACTTTTAATAAATTAGGCATAGTAAGATTTGGGGCCAGTTACAATAGGACTATGGCACTTGGTAAATGTATAGGCTTTTCATCTCTGGCTTGTTTCCGATAACAATCCTTCAGAAAGTTTAAATATCATAGTGGCATGTAAAAATTCAGCATTCTACTTGCAGACCAACACTACAGTGAATACTACACCAACAGGGATTACCCAGTAGTCAAGCTTCTGAGGGATCCTGTCTTCTTGGAGGTACGGATCCTGCAACGAACTGACTCAAACCTGGTGTTGGTTCTTCATGAGTGTTGGGCTACACCAAGTACTAATCCTCTGCAGCAGGTCCAGTGGCCCATCTTGGTGAACAGGTAAGACTGCTTCAAGAAGCTGGGAAGCCAAACCTAACCGAAAGCAGAGTTTCTGGCCTAATTTAGCAACTTCTGTCTTGCAGGTGTCCATATGGAGGGGACAACTACCAGACCCACTTCATCCTTGTTAAAGAAGATTCAGGGCTACAGTTCCCATCTCACTACCAACGGTTTGTTGTCAGCACTTTCACCTTTGTGGACTCTACTTCACAACAGGCACTAACTGGACCCGTAAGACCTTTTCAGTTTTATTAAACACAAAAAGTGGATTATTATATTGTGCATGTAACTTTGTGTGAAGGAGCACTTAAAGCATCACTCCTGGACAGTTTACTATTGATGGGTTTTCTATAGGGAGGCGGCTAACTGCTTGGCCATGGAACAAGTGTTCTTGTTTCACTACTCCTGCTCCTATAGCTGTAATAGATAGGGTTGCCAGATCCAGGTTCAGAAACTCCAGGAGATTTGGGGATGGAGCCTGGAGAGGACAGGGAGCTCAGTGGGGTACAATGCCATAGAGTTCACCCTTCAAAACATCCATTTTCTCCAGGGGAACTGATCTATGTAGTCTGGAGATTAACTGTAATTCTGGGGTTTCCCCTGTGCCATCTGGAGGGTGGCATCCCTAGTAATGGAGGTGCTTGAATGGTAAACAGTGCAATGCTCTGTCCTTGACTGATTGGAAGACAAATCATAGTTTAAAGCCACAACACAGTGTGCATCTACTGAATTTCTAAACATCCATGATGGTATGTTTCCAGTTAAACTATTAAACCAAATAAGAGATGGGGGACTGGAGGAGACAGTGGTTGCCTTCAGCCGTAAGAGCTGCAGATGCAGATGATTCACTTTCTGTTGCAATGGTTGTGTGTATGATGAAGTAGAAGGGAAGGGTGTATTGGCCTTGTTTACACGGGTGGGGGGAGTTGACGGGTGCTGCAAGGTGTATGAATGGGGTTGTGCGTGAGTTTTTGAGTGATTGAGTTTTTGTATGGTTGAGTGGGAGTTTTTCAGGGACTTATATATGTGGGAAATTAGACTCCCTGCATGATTTAAAATTGTATTTTGTTGTAGCATCCTGTTTGTATTTGGCTGTAAAAAGTAAGGGGTAGTTAGTCTGTTGTATAGGAGTGAATCTGTGACCTTCGGTCATTTTCTCCACCGCTGATCTGAGGCTTCTGCGGAGATCTGTCAGTGTGAGAGATGCCTGGGCTGCAGATTCCGGTGCTCTTGGGGAGAGGGAAGTATGGTGGTGGGCCTAGGCGGGGTTATAAGGGAAGGACATGGAGAAATGGTATGGCTCAGTGCCCTTCCAGCCTACGGCCCATCCCAAGGGTGGCTGGCAGTGGGGCCAAAATGGAGAACCCCTCTCCGACATTGGTGCTGTGCAACGCCAGGTCCATTAACAACAAAGCTACAGTCCTTCGGGATTTTATAATGGAACAATGAGCTGACCTGGCGTGCATGACCGAGACCTGGGTGAGGGAGGGGGAGATGGTAGCTCTCACCCAGCTCGCCCCACCTGGGTTCTCGGTCCTTCACCAATCTCAGACTAAGGGGTGGGTGGGAGGAGTGGCTATTTTCATTCGGGAGGTTTACTCCTTCAGGGCGCTCCCGGCTGTGAAGATTGCAGGCGTTGAGTGTGTCGGCGCGATGCTGGAGGCTGAGGAGAGTTTGGCAATTGGTTGGTGTACCGACCACCCAACGCACCGGCCAATAGCCTGCCATCCCTGCTGCAGGCCGTATCAGGCTGGGTGTTGGAGCACCCTCGGCTGATTGTCTTGGGTGATTTCAACGTCCATGCCGAGGATGTGGCCTCAAGCCGGGCTACGGACCTAGTGTTTTCCATGGCAGCACTGGGACTCTTTCAACTTGTTACAGCCCCCACGCATCAGGCCAGTCACACGCTTGATCTGATCTTCGTGGCTGGGGTGATGGTGGACCGGATCACTGCGGAAGCAGTGCATTGGTCGGACCACCAGGCCCTGAAGGCCCATCTGAATGTTCCACCCTGACCCTGTTTGGGCAGCGAGCGGATTTTTGCTCACCTGCACAGCCAGATGGACCCTATGCAGCTTCAGACGGTTGTGCGGGATCCAAGGCCCCCTGGTGGTTCGTTGGATGAGCTGGTGGAGGACTGGCATGACCAGCTCTCCACAGCCATCGACGAGATTGCTCCCAGGCATCCTCTCCACACTCGTTCTAGGCGGGTGCCCTGGTATACTCCAGAGTTGCGCCAGCTGAAGTGAGAACTGAGACGACTAGAGAGTCGGTGGCATCGCGCTTGTGACGAGGCATCAAGACCTATCCTATAGGATGCTTATGAGATCATATGAGATGGCAGTCAAGGCCGCGAAGAAAGATTTCTATGCGACCATGATTGCATCTGCTAGCTCATGCCCAGCCCAATTATTTAGCACAATTCGGTCTTTGACACCTCTGCCACAGGGCAGGCAAAACATTAGGGAAATAGATATTGGCTGTGAGGCTTTTGCAAGCTATTCTGCAGAGAAAGTCTTGGCGCTCCGCCGTGACTTCCCCACCACAATTGATACAGTGAGCGAATTTGAGGCCCCTTGCACGTCTTTGGCGCTGGGTTTAGTGAGTTTTAGCCCACTCAGTCTGGAGGAAGTTGACAGATTGCTTGTATCTGTACGTCCAACCACATGCGACCTTGATCCGTGCCCCTCCTGGCTCATTAAGGCGGGCCACGAGGGGTTTCAAGGTGCCCCGAGGGAGATTGTCAACAAGTCCCCCTTGGAGGGGTGGTTCCCTAGGGCACTCAAGGAAGCAATGGTCCGCCCTCTCTTGAAAAAACCATCTTTGGACCCGGCCGAATTGGCCAACTATCGGCCGGTGTCCAATTTGCCCTATTTGGACAAATTTATCGAGAGGGCAGTGGCGACACAGCTACAGGGCTTTCTGGATGACGCTTCTGTCCTTGATCCCTTCTAGTC
>NW_015172595.1:387501-461989 GCF_001447785.1 Gekko japonicus | reverse complement strand
CCTGAGTTGGATCGGTTTGGGGTTGGGGTTGGGGCTCCCTCTCCCAACCTTCGATGGGGCGCCTTTGGTGTCAGCACTAGAGGTTAGGAGTTTGGGTGTGCTCCTGGTCTCCTCCTTAACGCTGGAAGCCCAGGTGGTAGCCACTGCCAAGTCGGCCTTTTACCATCTTCGGCTGGTGCGGCAGTTGGTTCCTTTCCTCGACCGGGATGACCTGGCTACAGTGATCCATGTGATGGTCACCTTGAGGCTAGACTACTGTAATGCTCTCTACATGGGGCTGCCTTTGTCGCAAATTCGGAAGCTGCAGCTAGTGCAGAATGCTGCAGCCAGGCTGTTGATGGATCTCACTAGACGGGACCATATCTGCACTGAAAGCGCTGCACTGGCTGCCAATGGCATACCGGATTCACTTCAAAGTGCTGGTTTTGACCTTTAAAGCCCTATATAGTCAGGGTCTGGCATACCTTAGGGTACCGCCTCTCCCCGCATGTTCCCCCAAGGGCACTACAGTCGGGGAATCAAAATCTCCTGGACATTCCAGGCCCCAGAAACATCAAATTTGCAGTTACCAGGGCTAGGGCATTCTCGGTGGCGGCTCCTACCTGGTGGAATGAGCTCCCAGAAGAGATCCGGGCCCTGCGAGACTTGGTGCAGTTCCGCAGGGCCTGCAAAACAGAGCTCTTCCATCAGGCTTTTGAGTAGGAGCTGCCACTGCTACCATCATTATGCCATCATTATTATGTCACCATTGTCACCATCATTCTATCTACGCCCCCCTCATTAGTCCGGCAAATTGACCATTTTCAGAGCGGGAACTATTGGGGGTGCGAGACGTGCCTGGCAGAGGTCAATGCTGTATGGGCGTATATTGTTGCTGCTATATTTATTGTTATTACTGTTGCTTGTTGCTAATAATTTTAGAATCCCATCTTGAACTTTTATAGTTAAATAATTTTGGAGCACCGTAAAGTAAATTTTTGTGAATTGTATTTGTTGTATTTTATTCTGTACTGTTTTAATGTTTTAACTTGGGCATTCGTGCCCCTTGTGAGCAGCCCTGAGCCTTCGGGGTGGGCGGGGTATAAATTCAAAGATAAATAAAAAATAAATGTGTAAGGTATGAGTGTGTGGTGGCTAAGCAGACTCAATTAAGCTGCCACATGTAGAGCTCTTTAGAACAGTACTTGAGGTGCTCACATAGCCTGTCTTTTAACAGGTATACTTCCACTGTAGTGCTTCTGCATGTGTCCCATCAATGGTGGAATCTTGCATGGCGCACTGTCCTGGGATTAGAGGTAATGACAGCTGAATAGTGAGGAAGCTATTCAAGGAAGAGTCAAGTTGAGAAGGCTAGAGTGTCCAGTTTCATAGTACTAAGTAATAAGTGCAAGAGGACTTTCCCTTGAGGCAGCCAACTAGGGAGAGTGAGTGCTGGTACAGGAAGAGAGGAGATGGCAAGCAAATTGTGCCTCCTATTGAGAGAGAAGCTGTTAACAAACATGCCTTGTGAATTGACTCTGACATGTACTTAATGGAAGGTGAGATTTTTGAACTCTGGAGGAAGCCATTAAACTTTCTGACAAGTTATGGTGATCAGACACAACAAGCATATCTTCTGCCCTAAGAACCTAATAAGTGTACTGGGACTGATTTTTTTTTTTAAGTGGATCTTCAAAGTACTGAAATGAAACTGAAATGCATCACCTTATGAGCTCCAAGTAGCTCACAACTTTTTATCTTTTTCTTCAACCACTCAACTTGACACTATGAAAATGCTTAGTAGGTGGGGTAACTGTTGTTATAGAAGCTTTTCATGGGTCCCGGTCACACGGAGGGTTTTGGCCCGGGAGAGGGACGAATTGGGGGGCGCAGCAAATGGGCGCAATCTCACCGCAACATCTGACCGCAACATCTGGGAAGTGGCGCACACCCGTCCCCGATCCGTCCCTACCCCCGAAAACCCACAGCAAAAAAGAACCACCGACAGAGGTGGGCTTACCTGAACGGCCACGGCAAGCGCAGCCGTGGGATCGCCAGCACGTCCTTCTACCGGCGCATCCCCGGCTCCTGGCCGAACTGCGCATGCACACGCATGCGCAGTCGGCTGCCTCAGTCTCTGACCATGGCTTCCTCCCCGGCATCTGATCGTGCCGGGGAGCAATGGCGCCACGGCTCAGGGGATCCATGTGATCCCGCCGCGGCATGTCTATTTTGGTGCGGCTTTGGCTACGCATTTTCTCCCCCGTGTGGCAGGAGCCATACTAGAGCTATTGACCTTTGCCTCACCATAGGACCAAATGCAACAGGAAAGAACTGCTCACCAAGAGGAGAAAACAGAAACTTGTCAAGTTCTTGACTTTAAGCAAGCAGTCCTCATTGTGTAAAGCTTCTTGCTGTAAAATGATCTAGTCCATATTTCTGCCTTAAACAGTGGAAGATAAGGGTTTGTCTCCCTACTTGAGGCATAAAGATGCATCATTCTATGCAGGTTTTCAAAAAGCTCCTTACCAGAGCCAAACAAGACAGAGCCATTCTTTCATGCTTAAAGAGAGATTAGAAAAATGGTCATGTTGGATGGTCTCTGTGTAATCCAATTGACTGTCAAAGAAAACCTACTTTAAAAAATCAGGACTAAGTGCATTATGCTCCTGGTGCATTATAAATTATGCCATTTGATGCTTTTGTGATGAAAAAGCAGCTTATAAAAGTTTAAAATAGAATGAATTCAAGAAAATTAGATTATATGTTCTGTTTACCAGGGCGATTAATAGGAAACATGCTTTGGAAGGTATATGCCAGTGAGGGTAATCACCTGGAAAGTACTCAGATACCAATGTTTTTGTTTCCAGCAAACTAATAAACCTGTCTGAAGATGTAACTGCAACTGCCATAGTGACCATAAAAATCATACATTCAAGAAGCTTAAACAGTAGTTGAAAGAGCTAAAAGGGATGGGGGGGCCAAGGCAGAAGGAAAATCAACATTTACAACTCTCTTGTTAAACAGCCAAGAGAACAACAGAGAACCAGAATTTTCAAGACACACTAAGAAGTCTAGTGACTGCAGAAGGACCTGTGGACTTCAAGCTCAGTAAAGCACAGGAAGCTAATGATCAAAAAGGTGAGGAAGCAGCTCAAGATGGATAATGGGAATTTCTGTTCAAATTCAAATTAACTTGTAGAATAATTGAAGCATCACACTGTATTGCTCTGGGAGAACCTGTGAATTGCCTCTGGGTCATGAAGGAATTATAGCTATATGATCTCTAATTTTGCAAACTCCTGAAATTAGTTGAGCTTTTCTATTGGAAGAACAAAAGTATGTCTCTACAATTTGTCCTTAAGTCCCTATAGTTGGAAATACAGCCAGCTGGGATGCCAGTCTTCAGCAGACATCCTTCTAGAAAGACATACCAGCTTGTTTGTAAAGAACACTGCTTCAGAGGTAATGTTCTTTGAGGCTTTTCTGACTACAGTGGCAAGCTGCTGCGGCTATATGGGGTGTAGCTTTCTGGAGTGAACACCAGAAGTGGTCCACGCCTAACCTGAAGGGGCATTACTATACTAGCCATCACATATTATAGACCCATTTGAAGGCAAAAACATGCAAAAAAATATCCTGGTATTTACATTGAGTACAAGATGCCTGCCTATAACACTGTACACTTTTGTAGGCAGGCATTTTGGCCTACGCTTGTGGCGAGGCACATTGAAAAGCTGATTTTTAATGTCACAAATGGAGAGAGGGGTGTGTGCAGGGTTATCAGTAGAAACTCAGTGGCAAAAGTAACACAGAGAGTAACTGACCTTTTTTCTTTTGCAGGTTCCCACTGGGCCAAAACAGTCTTCTCAGAAGAATGGGAGCGAGCACTTATAGTTGCAGTGGGAATGGTCTTTGTTGCATTGATTTTTGTAGGATTAAGAAAATATTGGAGAAGACCCAAATGTGAAGAGGCTAATATACTTTAATAAAGAGTTATTGAAGGACCAGTATTCCACTGTTGGCTGCTTGTGTATGTGGTTTGTCTCATACTAACAAGTAAATAACAATTTCTGTCTTGCTGTAATCTAAATGGATAACTGGATGCCATGGAGCTAAATTGTACTGTTTAATAGTACAAGGAGATGCAGCAGAAGCAAACTCTGCTGCTCAATATATTGGCTCATAAAATGGAATTACACTGTCTTCAAAGAGCAAATACAGCCTGGCAATACTGCTTAGACAAGCCCTACAGAAGTAGCCCAGTTCCAGTGTTCCTTTAATGGCTGTGTTGTTAAAGGGAGCTGGATGAACTAGACAAAGACAAAGAAAAAAAAAGAAAAGAAAATTCAGTAGAATCTGTACCAATCTTCATTGTATGCTGAAGAGATGAGGGAAAGTACTTGCCTAATCTTCAATTTAATCTACAGTTCTTTCAGTTTAAACATTGGGGGAACTCTTCAAATATGCCTGCTTCCTGCTTGCTTCCAATTTGTACCATTTGTACAATTTGTCTTGTGAATAGAAAACAGACTAATGCCTTGTACTAGGGGTTCTCACTGCCCACCCATTCCTCACTGCGCCAGCTAGTCCTTGTCAGCTAGTCTAAGAGCAGGCATAATTAAAAGTAAATAGCCCCACCCTGGTCAGTGGCAAAATGAAGCAGGCAAAATAGAGCTTTCTTCAGGGCAATTTGACAGAGTTCCAAAAATTCTTGGCTTGTTTACAAAGTGACTAACTAGCTAATTCCACCTTGCAAAATGCTGAAGTGGGCTGGTGGGTTGTTCCAAGTGGGAAGCAAACCCGTACTGCTTGTATGCTGCCTTGGTTGGCCCAAGAGTCCAATCTCCAGGCAAGCACACTAAAACCCTCATGACTTCCTTTTTTGGCAGCTCTCAAAAATATGAGGGTCAGGAACTGGAATTCTGGTATTTAATTGCATCAGTCCTTTGAACTACAGCTGAGCCAAAATTAACAATGCAATAACATGGTCTCAAAGATGGCACTGGACTTAAACTTTATTCTGTATTCTGCCCGACAGCAAAAGAGAAGTGCAAAAAATGTAACAGGGAAGGGGCAATGGCACAGTGGTAGTAGAGCATATGCTTTGCATGTAGAAGTTCCCATAACAGGGGTTGCTGGATCAGATAACAGGTGATATGAATGATCTCTACTTGGGAGTTGCTGCCAGTCAGAGCAGGCAATATTGATCTTGATGAACTAATCATCTGACTCAGACTATGGTGGCTTCATGTGCCTTAAACTTGCCTTGCTTAATCCTTGTTTAATCCAAGCCCTAGATACCACACCTCAAAAACGATATCATAGCATTGGAAAAAGTGCAGAAAAAGGGGAAATAGAATGATAAAAGGGTTGGAACACCTTCCCTATGCAGAAAGGTTAAAGCGCTTAGGGCCCTTTAGCTTGGAAAAATGATGACTGAGTGGTGACATGATAGGGGTTTATAAGATTATGCATGGGAAAGAGCAGGTAGAGAAAGAGGTACTTTTCTCCCTTTCTCACAATACAAGAACTCGTGGACACTCAATGAATTTGCTGAGCAGTCGGATTAGAACAGATAAAAGGAAGTACTTCTTCACCCAAAGAGTGATTAACACATGGAATTCACTAAAACAGGAGGTGGCAGTGGCTACAAGCATGGACAGCTTCAAGAGGGAATTAGATAAGCACAAGAGGGGGACCCGCGATACTCGTGGGGGGGAGAAGAGCTCCGTCTCCTCTCCCCCCCGCTCGTTCTCCCCCAGGCGGCGGCGAGGCCGGTCCCCCCCCCGCCCGGCTCCGAGGCGGAGAGGCCTGTCTTCCCCCCCCTCTGCCTGCCGGCCGGAGAGAATACAGCAACAGCAGCGGCGGCGAGGCCGGTCTTCCCCCGCCCGCCCGCCAGCCAGCCCGCCAGCCCGGCCTGCCTGCCGGCCGGCTCCCAAAAGGCGGCGGTGGCGGCGAGGCCGGTTCTTCCCCGCCCTCCCCCTCGCCCGTGTGTTTGCCTGTCCGGCAGGCCGGCAGGCTCCAAAGAGGAGGAGGAGAAGGCGGCGGCGGCGAGGCCGGTCCTTCCCCTCCCGTCCTGCCTGCCTGCCTTCCCCCGCACGCAAGCCCGGTAGGTCGCAGAGCGTCTCCTGCGCATGCGCAGAAGACGCTCTTGCACTTTCAGGGGGATTTAAGTATCCCCCCGAAATTTTTTTCAACTTTTTTTATTTTTGTGCACATGTGGGGACTGGCCCACGTGTGCACAAACCTCCCCCGCCCCGCCAGCTGCCCCCGGAGTGCTAATTTAGCGATCCGCACTCCGGGGGCAAGTTGGGAATTAGATATATAGATATGGAGCAGAGGTCCATCAGTGGTTATTAGCCACAAGGTATAGATAGGAACTCTTGGTCTGGGGCATGTGATGCTCTGTATTCTTGGTGCTTTGGAGGGGGGCAACAGTGGGAGGGCTTCTAGTGTCCTGGCTCCATTGCTGGACCTCCTGAGGGCACCTGGTATTTTTGGCCATCATGTGACAGTGTTGGACTGGATGGGCCATTGGCCTGACCCAGCATTGGCTTCCCTTATGTTCTTAAAGTATACATTATGCCTTAGTTAAGAATTAAACAGATGTGTTGAAAGTGTACCACTGCCTGCTATAGTAGATCAATCTTCTGGTCTTTAATAAACTATGCAAGATGTTGAAAACAATATTTCTTGGAAACAGTGATGATCTTACAATACAATTTGTACATATTTCAGACTTGAACTCCTCATTTAAGTACTTCACTGATGTGTTGCTCAGCAGGGGCAAAAGCTAAAACAGTTGCAAAAGTTGTTACAGTGTGATAATACTAATCCATGGTCCTTTTAACCTCTTTTTTTCCATGAGCTACTATTTTCCAGTAATCCCTTAAACTGTTTAGGCATGGTTGCTACAGTCCTTGGATGCTGATATATATGCACTCCATGTCTCGGAATGAGGCAGGTTTGAGAGGTTCTTCATGTTGGGTAATGCCAACTGTTCACATGTCCTGTAGTTCCTTCATATCCAGTAGATGTTCACTGACCACGCTTGTGGAACTGTAGGTGGTGTATGTAGGCAGTGCCAGGAGGCCTTGTATCTAGGCCTTGACCAGACCTAGACATGCTTAACTCAACAAGGTTTTTAAAATGTGTCTTGAGACTGTAGCCTGAGTACAGAAATATTCCATGCAAGGATGCTAGCATAACATACCTTCACACACATGTCCTGATAGTAGCATAGTTGGTGGTGACTGATATTAGGGGATGAACGTTTGCATTTGGATACTTAATATTGTGAAACAGGGCCTAAAACAATCTTTGAAACAGTCCTGAAAAAAATACCTAGGGTTGATACTTAAAAGGGAGGATTTCAGAGAACATGAATAGCATTTGACCTTGATTTTAAATAGGGGCTTAATTTGTTCCCCCTCCTCCTCCTGAAATGACTTACTGGGACAGAAAGTGAAGAGAGGTCATCTCTCTATATATATTTATTTCCTTTGCTGAAGTATCCTTAACATTAACAGGAGGAGCCAAAAACCCCAGCATTTCTAGTTAAAAAGGATTAGTTAGTAGGGGATAGGGAGAGACTTTTCATAAGATCCTGGAGACCTGCTGCCAGTCTTAGAAGACATTACTGACTCTGATGATTCAGTATAAGGCTTCATAGGTTCATTCAGTTTTCTCTTTGCCATTTCCCAATGCAGACTCTTCAGCTTTCTTAGTAGATTGTGTACTAGGATAGTTCTGTTCTTGTGCTTAGCCCTAGAAATGCTTTTTCTTTGTCCTGAGGGGCAAATAATAAATTGTTTGGCCACACTTCTAGTGTACCTGGAAGATAGGGCTGCCAGCCTCCAGGTGGGGCCTGGGGATCTCCTGCTTTTACAACTGATCTCCTGCTGACAGAGATCAGCTCCGGTGGAGATAATGGCTGCTTTGAAGGGTAGACTCTATGGCATTGTACTATGCTGAGGCTAGGGTTGCCAAGTCAAATTTACCTAATAGCGGGGGGAGTCCTGTCCCTGTCCAGGAGTCCTCTCACGCACTTCCGATGACACCATCCGGAAGTGATGCCATCGCGTTGGGCATGTTGGGGGCGGGGCTGCAATCATTCGAGGGAAAACCATAGAGTTTTCCCTCGAATGATAGAGGGTCCCCCGGTAATGCGCCTGACGTGATGATGTCACCTCCGGGTGGCGTCTTCACACCGCGCATGTTGCAGACTTTGGGGGTGGGGTTCCCCTCGGTGGCCCAATACGGGCTGGTGGGGAACGGGCCTCTCGAGCGGGGTTTTCCCTGTCCCTGGGGAGACCTGGCAACCCTAGCTGAGGCCCCTCCCCTCCCCAAACCTTGCCCTCTCCAAACCTTGCCCTCTCCTGGCTCCACCCCCAAAGTCTCCAAGTATTTTCCAACCCAGACCTGGCAACTTTACTGGAAGACTATATTTCTTATCTTCCTCCGCCTGATTCTAGAAGCTACATGTTCTTTTTTTCTTTAGTCTTTCCTTTGGTGTTCCTTGCACTCAAATCCTTTATTTCCCAGTTTGTCTTATTCTTAAAAGTGGTAAGCATAACTGCATAACTAATTTGATAACCTGCTAAAAGGGGGAGGGGAGGGCAGCAATAAGAAGAAAGTTCTATCCCTGAGGTATGGTCCTATTACCAACTTCCCTTGAGACTGAATCTTGGCCTTACCAATTAGTATTTGAGCACATGAATCTGCCTTATACTGGGTTAGACCACTGGCCTCTCAAGGTCATCATTACCTTCTCTGACTGGCAATTATACCATCATCTTTCTAGGGTAGAGATCTTTCACATTACCTTGTACCTGATCCTTTTAAACAAAGATGCCAAGGAATGATCCTAGGGCCTTCTGTGATACCACTGAACCCCGGCCCTTTCTCCTCCATTTACAGGGGTGGGGGCCATGTATTAAGAGTGGAGGAGCAAGAGTCAGTACCAATTGGGCAGCTTGTTTTGTTAGGTGAGGCCTTTATTAAGATTTGGGTGTATTTAGCAGTGTGGTTTTTGGTAGGATACTTCAGGGCTGTGTTAACAATAACAGGCAGTTTTACGGCATTTATGACTGAGAAATGTGCGTACTGCTTTCAGGGTGAAAAGGGTGGTCCTGTAGATGAGCTGAAATAAGATAAAACAACTTGATTTTACCAGTCTGGATGCAGCCATGGGGTCTTCAAGAATATGTCTGTACATAAATCCTTTGCAATCAAGCACACAGGGGGTGTCAGATTGATACCATTCACACATTATTGCCACCTTTTTAATGAACGTTTTTTGAATTTACTGGCTGCCTGACAGAAATCAGTTGAGTGAAGCTTTTCCTGGCAAAGAGACACTAACATGGAAAGCCTCACCACTGATTTATTCATAAGACAGATGTGGTAATCCTGCTTGTAGGGGAAATACAAGTTCGTGCCTCTGCCTGTTGGCAGTTTTAATGACTCCCTCTCTCCTTCTCTCTCTGAAGAAGGAACAAGGCATTGCACCACTTCTCGTTCTGCCTGGGCCCTTGAGGAAGCGGCAGCAGACAGCCAAATGTGAGGCTACTGCAGGAGAGCAGATAAGCCTCCACTGGTCGGAAGTGAGTTATATAATTAACAGCACATTCCCACCATGTTTACATGGAAGTAAAGCCCACTGGATTCAGTAGGACTTACTTTGAGGTAAAGACTGAAGGCTTAGTTGGCTGAGGTACTGAAAGGTTCCCTCTATCAAACTGCTGGGTGGGAGGGAAACCACAGCCTTGGTCGCCTTTCGCCTCCTACTTCTCCCCGTGGTTTTTTCTTCTTTGCCTTAATTCCCTTTTGAAGGGCTGATATTTTATTCAGCAGCCCCTGCTGTGCCTGAGTCCGCGACAGAAGTTTCTCAAAAGCGCTCCGTAGACAAAATGATAACAGCTGGTCTTTGAAACTCTGGGAGCCGAAGTCTGTGAGGTGGAGGCAGCAGTGGGGAAAGTAGGGGGGGAGGGCTGGGAAATGCACTATTTGTTAGGAATAATGAGGCGAAAAAGTGACAGAGGTTTTTATTACGAATAATAGACAGCGAACTTCAAACAACAGCAGAGAGTCATTAAAAAAAAGGCAACAAAGTTAAATAAATGTCTAATTAGCAGGCACCATGAAGGTGGAATTTACTGCTCCACGGCTTCTTAAGGGAGAGTCAATAAATTCACAGCTGGGCTTTTCCCCCTCCTAAGTACACAGGGAATGAAATGTGAGTTTGCCCAACCTTCTCTTTTGGTTTTACTTTGGATTCATTTCTGATTCGGTACAAAAGGAAAAAAGGTAGACCTTCCTGCAGTGCTGCCAAGCTGGAGCATAATGATAGAGGGTCTTGCACCTCCAGTGATTGAATTTCATGATAATAGGGAATGTTTAGGGAATGTTGAATATTGTGTGTATTGTGTCTCTTAATATTAAGGTGATGCCCAGGGATGGGCAAAAGTTCTGTGGGTTGTTGATTTTGCAAGAAAAGTGAAAAGATATGCAAGTGCACATCAACAATATAATCTCCAGTTTATTCAATCAGATGTGGGTGTTGAGGATCTTCCCTTTGTTTTGAACTTAAATATGCAATCCTGTGCTGTCAAGTCACAGCCAACTTATGGGAACCCCAGTAAGGGACTTTCAAGGCAAGTGATTAAGCAGAGATGGTGCACCATTGTCTTCCTCTGCAGAGACTTCCTTGGTGAACTCCCATCCAAGTACTGACCCTGCTTAGCTTCCAAGATTTGACTGGCCTGAGCTATACCATTCTGTCTTCTCTCCGCATGCAATGATAGGTCTCTACAATCCATTTTCTCCAGTTAAAGAAGCATGCAGACCTCACTTGCTTTAGTGAAATCTGGCTGGATGAGTCTACTGATGCAGTTCAGTCTCAGTTAGCACCAGCCATGTGGTCCTTCACCAATCGGGAAATAAAAGAGGAGGTAGTGTATGAACTAGATATTGTACTTGCCCCATGACTGTCTCTTCCCACCACCAAATAGGTTTCCAGCATCATTATTTACTAGGCAGTTGGGGAGGGGTGAGCTGAAGAAGATTCTGAGAAGTCTTGAAAATGACTGACATAAGATTTAGTATGAATTGGACAGGGTGTGCTATTAATTAGGTCTCCTTAAGCAGGAGGCATGCTACCACCAGTTCCTATCACTTTGGAGTGTACGCAACTGCGAGGAGAAAGATACAGACTCTGAACATGTTAGGTTATATGAATTAAATGGTTTATTGAAAGGAACTATTGCACAACACACTATAAAACAAACTACTGAATAAAACATTAATAAATAGGGGAAAGCATATATAAAAGAACAGAAAAATTATGCATATGGCTATAGTAAATACTGCAAATGATATGGGATACATAAACAGGGAGTACACAAGCAAATTATTCATGAGTCTACGGTGCGATTCTAAAACCACCCCATTGTAGAAGATACATTGGATAGAGGAAAGATGAAACCACAAACAACTGTGCACTGTAAATAACCTGGAAAATGTTGCAAGCAAACATAATGCTTAGGGCTGTCAACTCCAGGTTGGGAAATTCCTGGAGATTAGGAGGTGGAGCCTGAGATGGGTGAGGCTTAGGGAGTGGAAGGACTTCAGTGGAGTATGATAACATAATTCATAGAATCTATCCTCTAAAGCAGCCCTTTTCTCCAAGGGCTTCTGGAGTTCTGGCCCTGCTGATGTACCTCCTGATGGTACCTGGTTTTGGCCACTGAGTGACATAGAGTGCTGGACTAGATGGGCTATTGGCCTGATCCAACATGGCTTCTCTTATGCTCTTAAGGTGGGAATACATCTTAAGATGCATAAAACAGTATCCTCAATGCAGGTGGAATCTAAAATGGAAAGACTGCTCCTTGTCTGTGTTTCTCCTAGACTTTTCCATATGTCCCTGCTCTGCAAGGGGACAAAGGCTCACTTTTACCTTTGGTTCAACTGAATCTTGTCTGGAAAAATTGTTTAACACAGAAGCATGATAACATCTAGGTCTGACATTGTTAGTTGTGATTATACAGCCCCAGTAATATTGAGGCTTTTAGTTGGCTTTATGATTGGAGTCCCGGAGTGGTTTTTGTCTTTAATGTGTGTGGTTTTATTGTTAGTTACCTTGAGTTCCTATTCAGGGAATGGTGTAATATCAGTGTTTAAAATAAGATTTTGATATCTTTTAAGAACAAAATCAGATACCAGATCCAATGCATGTGAGGCAGAAGAGTGGTTCTCATATGCCTTGTACATAACCAAATAATCAACAAAAAGCTACAGCCCACATTATTTTAACTAGTTTGCCAGCTCACACATATATGGGTTAAAGAGACAAAGTTAAATCCTTTAATTTCTTATTGCTATAAAAACAACTGCTTGGGGATTACAGGATTAGAGCCACAATCCTATGCATACTTACCCTAGTGGTAAGCCATTTTCCACACAGCTAGAGTTGTACAGAGGATAAGCTGCAATGGGAGATTCTAGATCAACCCTAATTATTTGCGGGCAATTTATACTCACCACAGGCAACCAAGTAAGTTGAAATTTGCAAACCTGCACACATACCATTAGATTTCTCTGCAGTGTGTAACTGGCAGCTAAATTTGTGAACTGACTCCACTGAAAAGCTTTGCATTTGAAGCAATAAGAACATAAGAGACGCCAATGTTGGATCAGGCCAAAGGTCCATCCAGTCCAACACTCTGTGTCACACAGTGGCCAGAAATACCAGGTGCCATCAGGAGGTCCAGCAGTGGGGCCAGGACATTAGAAGCCCTCCCACTGTTGACCCCCCCCAAGTTCTGTTGGTCTGAAAGCCTTCAACAACATATTCTGTTGGTTGCATTATATCTATGCCCTGCCTTGACTCCAAAGAGAAAAGTAGTGTGAGGCACAACTATATGTCCATATATACTAAACAATCCAGGTGTGTGTCAATGTATGGTGTGGTCTAATGGTTACAGGATAATGGTATTTTGGACAATGCATGTCTAAATCCACCCTTACATGGTTGGTTACATTGAGGGATCACTACTGTCTCCACTTTATATACAGAATCACACAGCTGTTTGGTTGAAGAGCCATCCTGGATTATTTATTTATTCAATTTATACTTTGCCCTCCCTGCCGGAGCGGGCTCAGAGCGGCTTACAAAGAGATTAAACATATACGTAACAAATTATATACAAAACAATAATAAAACTCTACATTATCCTAAAGTGCTAGTAAGTGATCAGGTACTTCTAACAATGCTCACAGAAGGCAGGACCAATACCAGTGTTGTAATCAGATGATCTATATTGGTGGTTGGTTCATCTTGGTCTCTATATTTAGGCAACAGCACAGGCTGTTGGTGGTAAGCCAAGGACCAGGACACTGTCACTTCTCAGTTATTTGATGTTATTTGGTTTGGCTCCTTAGTTGAAGGCCTGGTGGAAGAGCTCCATCCTGCAGTCCTTGCGGAACTGTAAAAGGTCCCGAGGGCTCTGATCTCTTCTGGGAGCTCATTCCACCAGTACAGAGCCACCACTGAGAAGGCCTTGGCCCTGGTTGTGGTCAGCCTGGCATTTTAACAACCTGGGAGGCCAATCGATTTTGTGACCCCGAGCGCACTGAGGACCACAGAAATGGCATCTTTCCTAATTAAAAAAAATCCTCTCACTGTTGTGTTGCTATTGTCTTTTGCTTATAATAGTACAGAAAATGTACAACTATGGTTATTTCAGAATTTCCAGGTAAGAAATTAGATTTTGCTTCATTTGAGACATTTGTTTTTATTTATTTATTTATTGTCAGATTTATACCCCACCTTCCCAGCCGAGGCCAGCTCAGGGTGGCTTACACAACAATTCAAAAACATTCAAATAAACAATTTAAATAGCCCTAAAATCAAATAAAACATTCCAACATTAAAAAGGTGCTAATGTCAAAAACACTAATAGGTTATTAAATGATGGTAGTCAACCTTCAGTGTTCCATCCTAGTGGTCAGCTCATTGGTCTAACCTTGTGCGGCTGGCACAGGCTGTTCTGATGACTTCAGGGAACAGGGTTCTCTGTCGGGGGCAGCTCCTAATTAAAAGCCTGGTGGAAGAGCTCCATCTTGCAGGCCCTGCAGAACTGCTTCCTGCAGGGCCCTGATCTCTTCTGGGAGCTCATTCCACCAGAGAGGCGCCGCCACCAAGAAAGCCCTGGCCCTAGTTATAGCAAGCCTGGCTTCCTTGGGTCCAGGGAGGGCCAATTGATGTTGGGACCCTGATCGCAGTGCTCTCTGGGGAACGTATGGGGAAAGGTGGTCCCTCGGGTATGTAGGTCCCTGACCATAAAGGGCTTTAAAGGTAAGAACCACCACCTTGAAGCAAATTCGGTATGCTATCAGTAGCCAGTGCAATGCCTTCAGCACAGGCTCAATGTGCTCCCACATTGGGAGGCCCATTAAAAGCCTGGCAGCATTTTGCAATAGCTGTAGCCTCCAGATGTGCGACAAGGGCAGCCCCATGTAGAGAGCATTACAGTAGTCCAATCTCAAGGTTACCATTGCGTGGATCACTGTTGCCAAGTCGTTGCGTTCAAGGAAGGGAGTGGTCGAGAGTGGGATCCCTACCATTGGTCCTCCCTGACTCAGGCACAGGAGCAAGTAGGAGCAAGTAATGCCTATGGTCCAATCTGCACTGGTCTTTCCTGCTGCTGTGCCAATGGTCTCATATCGTCTCACAAATTTCTGTCTGCATTTCATGCCGCATCCACTCTCCTACTGTTTCATCTCAGCATCAGCTGTTTGCATCATTTTATTGCCATTTAGTGGTGACTCCGAGGTCACTACAATGTCCCACCGTGTTATTTGGATTTGGTTTTAAAGTGGTTTAATTGCTCCTACCTGCCCTCAAACTGCTGTGAGTGATAAGTAGACAACTGGAGCTGAATTCCCCTCCCAATCTTTTCTAAGGAGATACACAAATTGTCACAAAGGAAACTAGTTAGCTGAAAATTCAGTCATCTGCATTTAAAAGCAGCCAGGGAACATTTTTCTGCAATCTTATTGGGGGTTGGAAGCACACCCACCCCTGAACCATTTGTTATTTCTTGGGGCAGTCCCCAGAACACCCTGCCTGACAACCTCAGGTTTTTTTTTGTTTTTTACCCAGCTCGTTCCATCTTTCCTGTCCTTCCCCTGCCTCCCCCTCTGCCAGGTCACCCCCCCTTTAGTTTCGGGGGGGTTGCAGATGCCATTTCCTCCCCATAGCACAGTGCAGTGCAGTGCCCTGCCAGCACCCCCAAGAGGCTGCTCCTCCCCACCCCCTCGCGCTCTTCCTCTGTCCTGATGCAGATGGTGAGCTTTTTATACTGAGCCAAATGAAAGGCAAAGGAAGCTGGTGCCACAGCAGAATGAAACAGCTTTACATAGCAAATGCAGATTCGGCCTATTTTGAAAACCTCTGTTGGAAATGTGAAAGCAGCTTACCTTCTCAAGTACACTATAATATTGGAACTCAGAGATTCAAATGGAAACAATGTGAAGATGAATTAAGAAAATTAGTAAATATGACAATGTTGGGTATAACTTGTCAAAAATTTTTTAACTAGCATTCAGTTTGGTCTCAGCACAAAAAATTAACTAGCATTCAGTTTGGTCTCAGCACTAAAAAAAAACAACAACAACAGTTCAGCTTTTCAGCCTGAACCCTTATGCTTGAAGGTGTTTCTTTTTTACTCCTGTACAGAGAAAGCACAGGTGAACTTCCTTGGTTGCTTGTCAGAGTTCAAGTGATGCTATGTTTTGATTGTAGTTTCCTCCCTCTGGCAAGCTGGAAGAAGGAATGGCAATCTCTCCTTTACAAATCAATGGACCTTAGAAGGAATATTTCTTTCCCTGACTGTAGGAACCAGTGGATATTATGGCATACCAAACCTCCCTTCTCCATCCAGAGTAAATGTTTGTTTACATGCTTTTTCTCTTTCATTTTTTTAAAATCAACCCATCATAGAACCATGCAGTCACCCTGTGCCAATCCAAAGAAACATTTCAAAACACAATAATGTGAGTTGAACCTGAGAATTTCATTCCTATTCCTAATTAAGACATACAAAAGTGTGTGTGTGGGGTGTGTGTGTTCAACTTTAGAACTTCCCTTGTATTCAGTTGTATAACTATACATGCACTTCATTGTAATAACAAAGAACTGACACACTTTCCTCTCTGAGAACGTATAATTGGAAAAATATAGAACAAGGCTGAAATTCATAATGAAGAAGTAATGAGGAGTGGTTATATTTAATAGATAGCTGAACACACAGGTAACAATGAATCTATTATGGTCTTGGAAAAGATCTGCAGATGAAGTGATACACACAATATGGGGAAAGATATGAAAGAGGAAGTGAAATAACAGAGCTGTTTAAATGGTTGATGGGCATAGGAAGCAGTGTGATAAAAGGTTTCAAGGGAATTGGGAAGAAAGAAAAAAGAGGTGATCTGCCATCTAGAAGGAAGATACGACAATGGCCTGCAAGGCAGAGAGCCTTGTATGTCAATACTAGTATTAATTTCCTAAGGAAGTGACAGAGATTTGGTACAAATACTTGGGAAGGCTGGCAGCAAACTAAGGTTGCCAACTTCCAGGTGGTGGATGGAGATCTCCTAGGATTTCAACTTATCTCCAGGTGGCAGAGGTCAGTTCACATGGAGAAAATGGGTGATGTAGAAGGTGGATTCTATGGCATTATAGTCCACTGAAGTCCCTCCCCTTCCCAAGCCCCACCCTCCTCAAGCTCCACCCCCCAAATCTCCAGGTATTTCCCAACCCAGGGCTAGCAACCCTAGGAGGCAGTGACTTAAAATAAGTCTTTTCTTCTTTCTTTGCTTGATGATTAAGGCGATACTTTTTTTTGCATCAAAATTATTTTCTGCAGCCGTGTATGGTGATATTGTATTCTGAAGAAGTGCAGATTTTCTAAATATTATAGTGAGGTCTTTTGCACTGCAAGGTACTTCTAGTGCATCTTTGGTACTCTCCGTGATTTCCTTTGGGAGTTCTACACAACTCTAATCCATAATTGTTACTGCTTAAGACCCACTAAATATAGCTGTAGGCCTCAAAATACGAAACAAAAAGTTCTCTTAGGTTTTTCACATTCAGAAGATATTAGATAGCACTAAATCTTCATACTAGTTTTGCCGAAGAAAAACTTCTGAGCTATGGCAGAGAAAATTGGCAATACATATGTTCTTGGAAGCAATAGGCTCATGAAAGCAAGACTGGTGAATATAATGACTGGATTATAATTTCTAGGACAAAGGGATATATTTTAATTACAGTGGGATAGCTAAGATTATTGAGAATATTTTGAATCTGTATCTTACTTCATTCTGATTGTGCTTTTCTCTGAACATGATGAACCAAAGGCAGAAGTATTATTCAATGTTGTTTTTCGGGGGGGGGGGGGGGGGGTTGTATTTTTATATATGCCTATGGAAGATCAAGGCAACCTCTGGTGACTGACCCCTACTGGGGGCCTCGAGAATATTCAGAGCAGTGGCTGAATAAAGCCTTTCCCTGCCTCTGGTATTTCAGGGAAGTCTCCCATCCAAGTACTTCCCAGAGTCAACCCTGGTTAGCTTCCAAGATCTGACAAGATTGGGCCTACCTGGGCTATCCAGTCAGGGGAAATATTATTCAGTCTTGATGGAAGACCCATTTACATGCCTCCTTTAGTTGTGAGCAAAAATGTTTGGAATACTGTGTGCAGTTCTGGGCACCACACCTTAAAAAGGATATTATAGCTTTGGAAAAAGTGCAGAAAAGGGCAACTCGAATGATAAAAGGGTTGGAACACTTTCCCTATGAGGAAAGGTTAAAGCGCTTAGGGCTCTTTAGCTTGGAGAAAAGACGACTAAGGGGTGACATGATCGAGGTTTATAAGATTATGCATGGGAAAGAACAGGTAAAGAAAGAGGTACTTTTCTCCCTTTCTCACAATACAAGAACTCGTGGGCACTCCATGAAACTGCAGAGCGTTCGGGTTAGAACGGATAAAAGGAAGTACTTCTTCACTCAAAGAGTGATTAACACATGGAATTCACTGCCACAGGAAGTGGTGGGTGCTACAAGCATGGACGGCTTCAAAAGGGAATTAGATAAGCATATGGAGCAGAGGTCCATCAGTGGCTATTAGCCACAAGGTATAGCTAGGGGCTCTGGGGCAAGTGATGCTCTGTCTTCTTGGTGCTTGGGGGGGGGTCAACAGTGGGAGGGCTTCTAATGTCCTGGCCCCACTGGTGGACCTCCTGATGGCACTGTTATTTCTGGCCACTGTGTGACACAGAGTGTTGGACTGGATGGGCCTTTGGCCTGATCCAACATTGGCATCTCTTATGTTCTTATGTTCTTATGTTTGTATTTAAACAGAGCAAAGTTTGAACTTTATTCAAAGTTTAAACAGAACAAACTTTGTTCTGCTGCTTCAGACCAACACGGCTACCCACCTGAATCTATCTTCATGGATTTAAGCAGTTTGGTGTTTAATGTGCATAGGAACACAGACCTGTGGAAATCATTTGCAAATGTGTTGTCTTTTTTTCCTCCAGCTGAGTTTTAACAAAGTTTTCTATACATGTATAAAGGTCCATTTAAGAGCCTGCAATGGAAGAGTGTTTTAGAAAAAGTGTGCAATTGCATACATTGTGATCATTGGCTAATTAATGATGAGGCCTTTGTTCTGAAAAGGACTGTGGCTCAGGGCCCTGAGCTAATTAATGGAGCACGTGTCTTACTTGCAGAAGGTCCCAGGATCACTCCCTAGTATCTTCAAGTAGTCGATTTGTGAAAGACCTTCTTTGCTACGTAACGTGGAGTGTGGCTGCCAGAGTACTGAGCTAGATGGACTGCTGAACTAAAGGGAGCTTCATATCTTCAAAAAGTCTTTTTATTAGATCCATAAACCTTGGATACACAGAGATTTGTTGAACCTGCATTTTACAACTGGTTCACATATGCACTTAAGTTGACTTTTTTGTTACCAAGCTATACAATATTTTAAGACTCTCAGCCAAATATGTCTCCTCCAACTAAAGAGTGATGTGTTTGACTTGGCATTGGTTGATATGATGCATTCTGTTTGTTTTGATCATCTGTGATGGTTCCTTTCATGCATGATACTGATGCTACACTCAATGTGTGATGAACTGACCCTTGGTCTGTGTGTAGATCAATGCATGGCACATTAACAATTGTTAAAAACACTGCTAAGATGGGTTGAGACATGTTTTAAAGTTGAAAGGTTTATGCAGTGTTCTGTCTTTGACATTAATGCCCTGCCTCTATCAACATGCTTAAAAAAGAAAATAATAACTGAGAATGGCCCCAGTTACACGGCAAAGTTGCCGCGGGAGAGGCATGGGAGTCCCACGGATTTTCTGGGCACGATCTCACCTCAACATCTGGGAAGTGCAGTGCTCCCGTGGTGAACCCATGGCTCCCCGCCAAAGGTGCAGAGTTAAAAACTATTACCTACGAGGTACTACTTTCCGGAAACCGCGGGGCAAGGGCGGGTGTCTGACCGTGTTTCTGGTGGACTTCTGTGGCATCCGGCGCTCGCCCATGTCCCGTCACAAAGAAGGTTTTTTCCCCCCAAGTCTCCACAGGATGCGCACAAGCACCCAACGGAGCATGCACACAAACAGGAAGCGGCGTTTGCCACAGGAGCCGCGTGGTGCGAGTGCCGGTTTGAATGTGCCATGCTGCTTCTTTGTCGTGCTGCGGACTAGCCATCTGATCTGCACCTGACACCTACACACGGGACCTCCAAAGGGCTTCTGATCAGGCTGCCGCACGTTATTTCCCTCAGGGGCAATTAGCCACACCTCCCCCCCCCGCATTTTCCGGCCCATGTGACCGGGGCCTATGTTATGCAAACAGTATTTGCACCATAGGACAGTAATCTTCAAACTGACTTCTGCAGAAATCTCCAACTTTGCCTTAAGGGTTGCCAGTGTCTCAGGATAATCTCCTTGACCAGCATTGTTTGCCTTGGTAACCAGCAGTCAAGGAACACAATGCACCATGAGATTGTAGAGCAAAGCAAAAGATACATATCCATCAGGGGAAGCCATGACAATAGGCATAGTTTTACATGCATCTCTGTATAACAGGCAGAAGCACAACATACACAATTGCATGTATTTTTGTATCTTTTGCAGCAACTGCATCTCAATTGTTGCAGTAGCTCCATCGGTGCAAACAGTGAGGAATGAACCGAGTAATTTTGAGGAAAGATGTGCTGTTCAGGCCTTTGTGTTACTGAACGTGCCAGTTGTACAAAGCACCTTGATCAGCGGAGCTGAGGAGACTGCATGATGGAAAAGATCAGGGCTACCTCATGTATTGGTGAGATGTTGTAGGGTATTATCATCACCATGGAAGGTATTATTCCTGCAAGTGAAGCAACGAAGGGGAACAAGAATTGGATATTGAGGTCATGGAGGGGACCAGCGTGAGGCACCACTTACATGCTGGGAACAAATATTGAGGATACCAGGGTTTGACTCAGAAGGCTCTAAAGTACTGATCTGAAACCACTGCACATCACCTGAAGCTTGGCAGGGGTGGAGAAAGAAAGTGTAGGGGAATTAGGAGAAAATAAAAAGACATTGAAATACATGCCATAGTCACAGAACTTAAGTATATTTTTCTAAAAGGGAGCCCACTACGTTTTGGTGTTTTTTTGGTGGTTTATTCCCTTTCTCACTCATTTAAATGACTGGAATCTTAAAAGTATACATTGTGGGAGCTCAGCAAAAGCCAAGTAAATGCCTGTGCTAGGGTAGTCTAGCAAATGACAGAATAAAGTTTGTTAGAGCTAATGTACTTGCTGTGATCTGAGACTCTCTACATCAGAGCCGTAACTGGTTAGTTTTCCACCTGAGACAAGAGTATGAAATCACGCCTCTCTATATGTTCGTAGTAGTTACTTTGGTAAAAAATAAGAAATAAGATTTTTATTTAATTGCTTCCTTATTCCCCAATGCAAATCCAAAGTGGCTTACATCATTCCTCCATTTTGTCCTCACAGCAACATGATGAGGTAGGTAAGTAGGTTACACTGAGAGTGTATGACTGGCCCAAAGTTCTGTGGCAGAGTAGGGATTGAAACCTGGGTCTCCCAGATCTGTCTGGCATTCCAACCATTACACCACAATAATACAATACTTATTTTTGTCGTAAGATCTGCACACCAATCAGAAAGTGTGGTGTAGTGGTTAAAAGTGGCAGACTCTACTAAGGAGAAGTGGGTTTGATTCCCCCCTCTTCCACGCAAAGCCTGCTGGGTGACCTTGGGCCTGTCACAGGACTCTCAGAACTCTCCCAGCCCCATCTACCTCATAAGGTGCCTGTTATGGGGAGGGGAAAGGAAGGAGATTGTAAGCCACTTTGAGGCTCCTTAAAGTAGAAAAAAGTAGGATATAAAAACCACTCTTCTTCAACTAACTAAAAGCGGCAGACTCTACTAAGGAGAAGTGGGTTTGATTCCCCCCTCTTCCACGCAAAGCCTGCTGGGTGACCTTGGGCCTGTCACAGGACTCTCAGAACTCTCCCAGCCCCATCTACCTCATAAGGTGCCTGTTATGGGGAGGGGAAGGGAAGGAGATTGTAAGCCACTTTGAGGCTCCTTAAAGTAGAAAAAAGTAGGATATAAAAACCACTCTTCTTCAACTAACACATAAAGTAAGTGAATATGTAGTGTACTATTTAAAAAATACGAAATTAAGCTACATCACGTATGACCACTTTTTACAATTGCATTTTTTGTGCTTTCAATGACATTAATACTGAAAAAACCACTTTTAAAAAAGCCTACTTATGTCCAGACAAACAGGAATATTAACATGAACCACGAAGCATTGATGACTTGAACAATCTTAACTGTTTCTATTTTAAATTTTCTCTGATGCCACCAAGCAACCAACCACTATTTTTGAAAGAAAAAAAAGCAGAGAGGATGAGGGAATAAGCAGCACCAGACCATGAACATCTATAATACCACATGAAGTCTGAAATTCACAAGGCTTAGTTGTAATGTGGGCTAGTTTCCAGTGGGGCTTGTAGAGCAGAGGGCAGCAAATGGTGGGCGGAGTCAAAGCCTAGTGGGCAGATTAACTCGGATTTTGTCCCCATCCTTGTCATTTGCACAGGAACAACTTTCAAGCATCTCTTACCTCAATTCAGTAGCTTGTGTGCTATGATGCTTGAGGAGAAAATGTTGTGGTCTCTCCCACCCATTCCAACCACCTCTAGCCACAACCAGCCCACACCAACCACTTAGAAATACCACCTACTTAGGCATCTCTCTCAATTTTCTTTTAATTAGTTTCTTTTATATGCATAATACTAAGCTTTGTTATTAAAAAGTTGCAGACTGCAATTCCATGCATGCTTACTTGAGGAACAGCCCTATTGGACTCGGTTTACTTCCAAGTACATAAGTATATGACTGGCTTGACAAGTCAAAAAAAGTCCAGGGCAAGCAGAACTCTTTTGTCAGGGCAGTCCTATGCAGAATTACTCTAGTCTAAGCCTATTAATTTCAAAGAATTTAGACTGCAGCAACTCTGTGTAAGAATGCACCATAAGGATCCTACACCTTCTTCTGGTGATCTTCCAACCAAAGAAACAAGCTTCCATAAAAACAATTTTTTACAGATTTTGTATTTTTGTGTACACTTTGCCTGTTTTTATATTTGTTTAAAGAAGCCTGCCATCTCATAGGCGGATGACAAAGAAGAAGAAGAGATTGGATTTACACCCTGCCCTTCACTACCCAAAGATGTCTCAGAGCATCTTACAAACTCCTTTCCCTTCCCCTCCCCACAACAGACACCCTGTGAGGTAGGTGGGGCTGAGCTCTTGACAGAAACTGCTCTTTTTCAAGAACAGCTCTTATCAGAACTATGGCTTGCTCAAGGTCATCCAGCCAGGTGCAAGTGGAGGAGTGGGGAATCAAACCTGGTTCTCCCAGATTAGAGTCCGCGCACTTAACCACTACACCAAACTAATATTACTACTGCACCATAAATACATCTGGTGATTAGCAGAGTAAAATCAGCAGAAAACGTAAAGTTAGGCCTCTGTCCCAAGAAACAAAAAGAGTGCATGGAAAGGAATTCAGATTTCAATGTGTGCATGAGAGAAGTGTAAAATAATGTATATTCAAAAGTCAAAGCCATGCAATGGTGTTGGAAAAAAGTGCTAGCAAGTTGCAGCTGACTTATAGTGACTCCAGAGGATTTTAAAGTCAAGAGACATTCAGAGGTATTTTCCCATTGCCTGTCTCTATATTGCAAACCCTGACCTCCAGCGTTGTTTCCCATCCAAGCACTAACCAGAAGGGCTGACACAGCTTAATTTCCTAGATCTGACAAAATCCGTCTAGCCTGGGCTATACCGTCAGGACAGCAATATCTTTTATTAAAACCAACCAAAATAACCCAGCACTGTATGCAATCTTTTAAGCTCTATGGAATTATTCAGAAGGCTGGATGTTAAAAAGCAAGTAGACAATGAGTGCTGGGGGGGGGGGAGAGATCTGCCATACAGACTCCTACACACATTTTGACTCAGAAGTCCAGTTGAGCTCACTGGGGCTTACTCACTAGTAAGTGTGCTTAAGATTGCAGTATTTTATGTACTACATCTGGAGGGAAAGTAATTATATAATGAGGGGATAACAGAGCAACAGCAACAAAAAACTTCCATTATAGAGTTGCCAGCCTCCAGGTGGAGCCTGGAGATCTTCTGCTTTTACAACTGATCTCCAGCTGACAGAGATCAGCTCCCCTGGAGGAAATGACTGCTTTGAAGGGTGGACTCTATTGTACCATGCTGAGGCCCCTGAGGCCCCAAATCACACCCCCAAAGCCTCCAGGTATTTCCCAAACCCAGACCTGGCAACCCTGTTCTATTAACAGATCTGTAGATAAAGTATTCATGCTTTAAAAAGGGGGGGGGATCAGTCCTTCAACTTTATCATAAAAATCACACCACACTTTTTTCACTCCCCAGTCAGGCCAAATGAGCCAAGAAACCACTCCACGGATCACCAGTGACAACAAACTCCCATTTTCTTCCAGATCCCTTACCAGATCCCTTACCAGATACATAGCAAAGGCCCAGGCCTCTCCAGGTCAGCACAGCACACCAAAGGCCCAAGCCACGGCCCATTGACTTAGCCTTTTCCCACATTCCACTGCTTCATTCGAAACTGGGTAGCAGATCACAGGTTGGGCAACAAATTCCATAAGAATCCATTGACCAAGCCTGTCAATCTTTCCTTATTTTAATATGCCTTGCCTTCATTATGGAAGTTTTGCATTGAGCGGCCATGGGCTTTGGCCCAGAGAAGATCTTGGTCATCGAAGAAGAATGAGAAAAGAACTTTCCAGCATAAATGTAGTAAGGAACTTGTCTGAGGTGGCAGTCACACAAGCCGGAAAATGCGAGGGGGAAGCATGGCTGTTTGCCCCGGAGGAAAATAACATGTGGCCGCCCGATCACATGTCCCGGTCGAGGTCCCATGGTCAGGGGGGAGATGCCGATCACATGAGTATTGTGCACCTCCAACTGAGAGCAGCCGGGCCAATGAGAAAGGGAAAGGAAAGACCCGTGGCCTCTGGGAGTGTCTTGTGCGGCCCACTCCGGGCGGGGTCCTTGTTCTGCTTGCAAGGAGGGGAGTGGGAGATTAACCCACCAGATCCCTCCTCCTCGCCAGCAGCCCTCCCTCACTGGGACACGCGGCCCGCTCTCAGCCTGGCCTCTGCCGCTCACCCCCATCGCAGCCTCCCGTGGCCCTCTCTCAAATTCAAAGAAGCTGCACTGCGCGATCACACTAGCAATCGCTCTTAGTGTGCATGCGCTGTTGGGCGCGTTTGGAGACGTGGGAGGAAAAAAAAACCCTTGTTTGCAACAAACATCGGCGGGCGCTGGATGCCACGGGATTCCAGCGGAAATGCGATCAGGCGCCCGCCCTTGCCCTGCGGTTTCCGGAAACTAGTACCTTGGAGGTACTAGCTTTTTACTCCGCATCTTCAGCGGGAAGCCTTGGGTTAGCCACAGGAGCTCTACGCTTCCCAGATGTTGTGGTGTGATTGCACTCGGAAAACCCGCCTATCATCCGTATCGTCAGTGCGGCAAATGCTCTGTGTGACCGCAGCCTGAGATACAGAAAGGCAAGGAGACCAATACTAACTGTAGTAAATTAGTAAGGCTTTTGTTTTACTTTACTTTTCCTGTAAAGGAGGCCTGCAGCAAGGAGCTAAGCCTGGTGGGGCACTGCCCCCTTTGCCCTAAGGGACCAATTGCCATTTCATAGTTAGTTAATTTGATTTTATAGAAATGTACCCTTTTCCTAATGGCATAGTGTCTTGGGATAGTAGATGCATAAGCAATCTATATCTATCATCATCTCCCCCTGCACCCCTCAGCTTTGTGTGCCTGAGGCCACTTGTCTTATAGTTGTCTTATGAAGGGGCTGGAAGTCAAGATGTTGTATGCGGTAAGATAATAAGCAAGCTGAATTCAAAGGATTTTGATAAGAAACATTTGGAAATGCATTGAAAATGGTGTGAGAAATCTGCATGTGTCTGGTGTAGGGGGCAGCGTTAGGGCAGTGGTTCTTCCACTATCACCTTTCTTTCAAAGCAGTAGTGACCAGATCAATGTCAGAGAAATATACTGCATAATACAGCCTGTATTAGATTTTCTTTGGTCCCTGCCACACAGCAGGGAAAAGGACGCTCAAACTGCAGCTAATGTGAGCCGCAGCAAAGTTGAGAAGGCGCGGCGGGATCTCACGGATCCCCCGAGCCGCGGCGCCGTCGCTCCCCGGCACGATGAGATGCCGGGGGGAAAGGGCCGGGGGGGGGGGGGGCCGGGCAACTTGGGCATGCTCACACATGCACAGTTCGGCCAGGAGCCGGGGATGCACCGGTGCAGCACAGCGCCGGCGATCCCACGGTCAGTGTTGCTGCGCCCCTTCGAAAAGAACCACCTCGGTAGGTGGTTCTTTTTTGGTGCGGAGCAGCGCTGGAAGGGCCGGATCAGGGACGGAGACGGTACGCTTCCCAGATGTTGTGGTGGGATTGCGCCCGTTTGCTCCGCCCCCGTTCCGTCCCGTTCCCAGCCCAAGAGGCCTCGTATGGACAGGACCTAAGTATGTTCAAACAAAAGGAAGTGTTGAACTTCTACTGAGAAGTCATCTACAGTCAAGTGGGAAACAAACGGTGGGGGGGAGTTTCTTCCTTCATTGAACCATTTGAGAATTTTAAGATGGGCGAGAAGCCAAAAAGAGTTTCATTATGTCTAGCAATAATCTCCAAGGAGTCTCACATATTCACATGAAAAACTGTGCTTTGGTTACAAGAGGTAACACTGCCAACCTGCTGTGAATCTTTAAGCTTGAGCTAAACTGCTTGTGTCTGCTGTACGTTGGGAAAGGTCTCTAGATACTTTAGCATGAAGAAATAAGGGCCTAGATCACAAGAAAAAAATACTGCTATTAGAAATTAGAGAAAATGTTAAAGAGTAAACAATGGTGATCGTCTTTAGAATATTTTCAAAGTTGTTATGAAGTGCATGAAGAGAATTTTTTTCCACCCTTATCTCAAGACTCACTGGCTTCAGTTCTGCAGGCTTCTTGATGTGATGCCAATTTGTTTCTAATCTATATTAGGTTCATTTAGGCAGGGAGAACTATATCTTGGGGAAGGGGGTGGGGTTGAAAATATTCTGTCCCTTTGATTCTATGAAGAAACAATGGCATAATCAAGCAACAGTTAATTAGGGTTCAATTCCATTACAAATGGGGTAAATTGACTTCTCTCACTGATTTCAGTTGAGCGTTGAAGCGATAAACCTGTTTACTCTGAACTAGGTCTCACTGAATTTAGTGGAAGATGCACAGTGTCACCCTAAGCAGAATGATACCCTCTAAGTCCACTGAAGCCAGTGGGCACAGAAAGGTGTCACTCTGCTTAGGATACCATGGTAAAATATTAGTTTGTTTTTAGGATAGCATAAGAAGAGATCTGTGAAGACTCACATAGTAGGGGAAATCTCATTTTTACTCCCCTACTTGCATTCATTCTCCCTCTGCTCCATCTCTGCTTGTCCCCCTACCCATTCACTTTCTGTTCATGTGGCTCCCACCCAATTCTTCCTGCCTGTCTCCTTGGGTTGCCACCCTCCAGGTGGTGCTTGGAGATCTCCTAGGATAACAGCTGATATCAAGATGATAGAGATCAGTTCCTCTGGAGGAAATGGCTGCTTTGGAGGCTGGATTCTATGGCATTATACCCTGCTAAAGTCTCTCTACTCCACCAAACCCACCCTCCCCAGGCTCCACCTCACAAATCTCCAGGAATTTCCCATTCCAGAGTTGGTAACCTCATTTCTCAGCCAGTTGTTCCCTCCTGCACTCTGATTTCCCCTTCTTTTTTCTGGGTACCTTACCCTCTTCTGGCTCTAGTTTTACCCCAGGCCTTTTCTTGTTGCCTTCACCACTTTTCCTCCACCATGCTGGCTCCACTTTTTTCTATTTCTATCCCTCTCTACTTTTTATCCTCAGCTGCCTTTTTTTCTCCCCTCCCATCCTGCTAGATCTCTCCATTCCTTGTGGTATCTCTCCCCTTCCTCTGCTGCCTTCAACATTTATCCCTGTGTCAAGTGCCATTCCTTCCCATGTGTCCCCTCTTGCTCAGGTTCTAAAATGTCGGATCAAGGTAGGGACCTCGGTAATGCAGTTATTTCAATGGCAGCCAAGGTTTCATGAGGTAGTCTTGTGAGAGCTTAGCATTTTCTTACCTCTTCTATTTTATTTAGTTCCTCCTTTTTACTTTAAGATTCTTCTGTGAACTTCAGTGGTTTCCTTGGGTTTGGAAACAAATTTATCCTAGTCGTAGGTGGCTTCCTCCTACCCCTGGCACAGAGCAGCCGTATAATTGGCTTTATTTTAGTAGTGTATGGTGGCCTGTGTCCAAAGGGTCCAAGGTTGCTTCAAAAATGTCTACTGGTTTGCAATCAGACATCTTTCTTCTCATTGCAACTGCCTGAGGGCCAGGGAAGCTTCAGAAATCAAGCAATTTAGGGAGTTCTCAGTGCACAGAGAGAAGTTGTTAGTAGATGTGTGATTGTGTCTGTATTTGGTAGCAGTAGGTGTTGCAAAGGTTGATTGAAACTTCTGTGTTGTAATGGGTAGGACTTTGACAGGGGAGACATGGGGTCACACCTTTACTGAGTCCTGAAGCTCACTGAGTCTAATTCTAGGTCCTTGTTGTGGGGATAAAAAGGGAGAGCAAGGAACCCCATCCTTTCCATGCTATCCTAAGCATGTTTGGAGGTGGAGAGTGTACTCAAGTCACAGCCAATTTATGGCATCATGGTGGGGTTTTCAAGGCAAGAGGCTAGCAGAGGTGGTTTGCCATAGCCTGCCTCCACATGACAACCTTAGACATCCTTAGTGGTTTCCCATCCAAGTACTAACCAGATCCAACACTCCTTTGATTCTGAGATCTGATGAGATCAGGTTAGCCTGAATTATCTTGGTCAGGGCAAGCATATTTATTTACAACTAAGTTTTGTAGACTTCAGTGGGGCTTAGTCCCTGGTAGATTTTCAGTCTTTAGTGTGTTTAAGCCCAATTACAGTCCAAGGGTTTGATCCTACAGCATGTTTCCTAATAGCTCTAGCCTTGCTGTTGCAGAAGATCCTCTTGCACCAGCAGAAGACCCCGTGCACTGGAAGAAATTATCACCGTTATAGCAAAACAGCTACATGGGTACCATGGGGTGTAATCAAATTCGTTCCTATACACGATTATAGTTGGTGTAAAGTATTTGGAGGGAAGGGAGAATAAATGTGATAAATGAAAGGTTTCTAATTTTTTCCCCCTTGGCTGTAAGTTAACATTTGAACTCGTTTGGAGATAACAGGGTACCAAGAAAAATAGTCTCTGGATCAAGACATAAAGCATTTTTTTAAAATCTTTTTGGGAAAGAATATTGTAAAGATCATTTTACAATTATTTGCCTGGCTGCAGTAAGATGTAGTTAGGGCTGGGCAACCCAAGGCAAATGAGATGAGTTGTTCATTTTGTACTTCTTTTGGAGAGAGATGGCTGTGTGATGTTGTTCATTAAATGGAGAAACCAGCAAAACAGATCTGCTGGGTCTGTCATCATTGGAACATACATTGCTCAGTACAAAATGGAAATCAATATGGAGAGGAATTCTGTTATAGGGATCAATTAGGGCCACGTCTCACTTTCTGATCATTTGTAAACAGAGCATTGCTGCCTGCGAAACAATGAGCCTTCCAAATCCAATATGGAAAGAGGAGGTAAATTACTGCCTTCCAAGGACACACAGCCAAGTACGCTTAGCCTTTTAATGCCAACCTGGGCAAGTTCTAATTAGCACACCCACAAGCTGTGACATTCTTTAGTGCAGCTGAGTGGCACTCAAATAGGTGGTGTGAAATTTGTTTCTACCTTGCCAAAATATCAAAAGAGTACTGCTTCCAGGCTCACATGCTGGCTAGCTAAGCAATGGTAGCTGCACATGTGGAGATTCCTTTATTTGGTTGTTTTTGATGTGTGGGTGGATGGGCAAGGGGAATAACTTTTTTTTGCTTTCTGGAGCCAAAGGATGCTTGCAAGGGAGCATGCAATGAAAGAGAACTCTAGTATATGAAGCCTGCAAGACTGTGAGTCACAGGTTGGGAATTGTCTGTTTCCTTAAATGAGGGACACACACAAGAAGTTTTGTTAAAGTATGTGAGGGCATTTAACTCAGGCACCATCCTTTGGCTGCTGTGCCCAAGACAGCCATAGACCTTTGCTTAGTACCTGACCTGAGGAATGCGTTGCA
This sequence comes from Gekko japonicus, assembly GCF_001447785.1. Lineage (NCBI taxonomy): Eukaryota > Metazoa > Chordata > Lepidosauria > Squamata > Gekkonidae > Gekko > Gekko japonicus. Next base: position 432,073 of record NW_015172595.1, on the reverse strand, counting down.
GCTGCTGGATGTCTGTGTTATCTGCCTTGGGTATGATAGAAATGTAGACTTACTGAAGCTTATTTAGGCAGTGGAGGTCTTTAAGGGATGGGGTATGTTTCTGGTGGGTTTCACAGTCACACTAGCAAGTTCTAGGTATGCATATCTGTTCTTTAGAGCTTCCATGTCTATGTTTATTGCATATTGTGGATCAAACTTACCTGTTTAAATATGGCCAGTTTCTATACTACGGAGTTGTTTAAAGTGCTCTCAAGGCCGACTCAGACATGGTGCGGGAAGTTCTGTGACTCTCCGCATTTTTTTTTCTATTTAAAGAGTAGATGCACATGGATCCAATTCATGATGGCATCTCTCCTTATATATAATTGAGTAAGAACATTCTATATGAACATTCTAAATTTAGCCCCTTTAGTGTATGGACGCTTGAACTGTCAGTCAGAAGACGCTGGCTGGGTTGACTGGCTGCTTTGTGCAGTCCCGCCCAGCGTTTCAAGGTCTTTTGCATATGGAAGCTGATTGGACTTCACTGCATTCCACACCTCAAACTCACCCCCCTCCCCGCAAGGCAGTTGGAATGTCCGTTGCATATGGAACCTTTAAGGTCTTTTGCATATGGAAGCTGATTGGACTTCACTCCATTCCACACCTCATACCCCCTCAGGTTGGAAACTTCCAGGATAGTTTAGGAATGAAGCCTGCTGAGGGTGGGGTCTGAGGAGGAGGAGGAGGAAGAGAAAGAGGAGGACCTCAGACAGATACAATGCCATACTCCCCACCCTCCAAACAAGCTGTTGCCAGTCTCCAGGTGACAGCTGGAGAGCTCTTAAAGCTCTGGTGCTAATTCAAAGTGCTGCAATTTGTCGACAGAGTAGTGTTTTGGCAAATCTTTAGGAATTGTTTGGTGCATTTACGATGAGGCACCCACCCAGAGCCTCTGGCATTTTCTCACTCTGCTGGCATCAAAACCAATTTAAGGCAAAATAAGAGGCTACTGAGAGGGGAGGAGATAAAGTTGCCAGCTTTAGGTATGGAAAATCCTGGAGATTTGAGGAGTGGAGGCCGGAGAGGGGGACATCAGACAGGTTACAGTGCCATAGACTCCACCCTCCAACCCAGCTATTTGCTCCTGGGTAACTATTGTTGCCAATCTTGGCCCAGCACCCATCAAACCATTCTCTTCAACCCCCTGCTGTGCAGCTGACTTTCCCCTAGGGTTGCCAATCTCCAGGTGGGACCTGGAGATCTCCCACTGCTACAATTGATCTCCAGATGACAGAGATCAGTTTCCCCTGGAGAAAATGGCTGCTTTGGAGGGTAGACCCTATGACATTATACCTGCTGAGTCCTTCCGCCCCCCCCCATGCTGCCCTCTACAGAATCCACCCCCAAAAACTCCAGGTATTTCCCTCCTTATAGCTGGCAACCCTACTTTCCCCTCAGTGCCTGTTGGTAGGCAACTAAGTTTGGTCCAGTCACCTACTTTGCCCTTTGGGAGAAAACATATTGGGGCCAATCCTGATAGGGTTGCCAACTCCCGATGGGAAATTCCTGGAGATTTGAGGGATGGAGCCTGAAGAGGGTGAGGTTTGAGGAGGGGTGGGACCTCAGACAGGTACAATGCCATAGACTCCACCCTCCAAACCACTCAGTCCTTCATGGGGAACCATTGTTGCCAATCTCCAGGTGAGGGCTGGAGACCACTCAAAATTACAATTGCTCTGCAGAAGGGAGGGCAGAAGTCAGTCAAAGGGGCAGATAATGGTAGGTTGATGGTTAGCTGTGAAGGAGATGGGGTTGCCAACTCCAGGCTGGCAAATTCCAGGGGATTTGAGGGGTGGAGCCTGGAGAGGGTGGGGTTTGCGGAGGGGTGGGACATCAGACAGGTAGAATGCCATAGACTCCACCCTCCAAACCAGCCATTTCGTCCTGGGTAACAATTGTTGCCAATTTCCAGGTGAGGGCTACAGATCACTCAAAATTAGAACTGCTCTTCAGGGAGCAGAGATCAGTTCCTCTGGAGAAAACAGTGGACTCTGCCATTATACCCTGCTGAGGTCACCACAGCAAAAGGACACTGTTTGCCCAAAGCCAGAGCACTGCCCCAGAGCCTCTTTCTAGATCCCGTTGTATTTATTTCCACAACGGGCTTTACTGCTAGTTCTGGTATAAGGGAAGAGAGGGGCCATTTCCCCAGCCTCAAATAGCCCTATAAAACTCTCATTTGTTTCCTTGGGGAAACTTACAGGTGATTGATGGAAGTACTTGGAACGGACAAATAATAGCTCTGTGGGTCTGTTTAAGGTTGGGGGAAATGGGTGTCTGTATGGAGGGAGGCTCGACTCTCCTCTGTCTTGCCATGGTGCCAGTCTGAATTGGAATCCAGTGCACTTGCTCTTTAAAGGGTGTTAGGATTAGAGTTACTCCAGTCATAGAACTCCCAGAGTCACATCTAGTTCAGGTTTCAGTTGCAAATACTCTATGTAGGGATGGACCACATGTTAAAGCTGCTACACAATCAGATATGTGGGGACTGCACACACTTCTGCCTTATACTTAGTGGCTACTGATGGTATTGAATAACCCCACTGATTGTGAAATGATCTCCTTAACGTTCTGTTGATAGCACAGATACAGGCCATCAAAAAAGGTTACTGCCTATTCAATATTTTTGAGGAAAAAATTGGCTTGATCATTTCACTAATTCCCAGTTCCTAGATTTTCACCCTTCTTTATGGATCTTTTGAAAAAAAATATAAGCAATTTTACTGTCAGGTTAGAGCAGTATTCACACTTCTTGTTGCTGGGGGTACACACATTTTCTGGAAAATGCAAGGAAACCACAGCAGAGAATGAAGGGAGAAAACACAGCAGGGTAGATTGATTTGAATCAAGATTATTTAAATCACTAAGCAGAAAGCCTTGATTTAAGCCATTGATTTTAATCAGCATCTCCATTTGTATTTTTGGCTATTTTTAACAGGAAGTATATTCTCATTGGTTGATGTCGCCATTAAAACATGCTGATTTATTACTAAACACAGCCTGCATAGTAGAATTTAATATACTCTTTGGAAAATATATTATCTGTAAACATGTGCTTGGACCTCATAAAGACTGCCATTTTCAAATTCCTTTTGATACATTATGGTACGTGTTGCAAAATGATGAATAAGGACTAAATTAAGAGTCATGGATTCAGTAACATTTAATTATAATTACTCATGTCCATCTCAGCTTTTTCTACTTCTGGCCGGAAGCTCTGCTTCCTTTCAGCATTATTATATAGGGAAGTTCTCACATTGTCTGAATTGGGACAAGGATTCAGTGATGTTCTCACACTTATACTCACTGTCTTGATGGTCGAAGCTATTTTTGTGTTTTGCCCTTGCAGAAACATGGCTGTTCTGTACAAATGACATATCTCAGTGGTCACTGAACACATAGAGGGGAGTATGGGGTGGTGTCTGCTGTATTCTTCTCTTCTGTGCATGTAGATATTGGGAGGGCTGAGCCATGATTCCAACTTTCCCCCTCTCCATTCATTCAGTGACTATGGACATAACATCTGCACAGGGGCAACCAAAATAGAATGATGTCATCTGTTGTTGTTGTTTTTTAATTCTGTATGCAAATGTTAAGATCACAGGTTGTGTATGGCATAGTGTATTGAAATGGATCCCTAGCTTCTTGCTCTTTGGGTTATGGGGTCTGTGTCCTCTTTTGTTTCATTCCTCTTGTGGCTATGGCTTGCTTATACCCACAGAGCCTCCTTCTTCTCATCTAATAGCTACAATAGCTAGTCAGTCATGCAGAGCATGCTGGGGTCAGCTGCTTCTCTGTGGACTCTGACACAACATAGACAGCACAATACACTTCAGAGCCCAAGGCAGCAAATCCAAACATCATCTCTGTGGTGGTAAAAATACAAGAACTTTCAACTTGCTAGCCTTTAACTGTACTCCCAAACTGGTCAATTGGTACTGCATAATCAGTAGATTATAACAAAGAGGCAGGTTCTTATTGGTGAACTACTACTACTGACATCTATTATGCTTTGCTTGGATGCTTCATACCCACTATGGTCCTAAATCTGCTACCATCACTGAGCTCCCTTGCTTGGCCTTTCTTTGAAAATCTTTAGCATAAGGTCTTACTTGCTTCCTTTATTCAACAAGACTGTGGTGTGGCGAGGAAGGAAAAACCATCCCCCTGGCTTTTGTAGCAAAAGATGGTAGGCAGTAATGTCAAGAGGACGGTCTTCATAATTAAAAAAAGCACCTTGGGATTGCAGCCATTATTCATTGCGCATACCAGGGACCCTGCTTGCTGCCTTCCCATTATCCCATAAATTCTGTGGGCTGCTCTTCAGATCCCAGCTTCTATATTCTAATTCCAGTCTGACCTCCAAAAGGCCACCAAGTGGCAACACTCCCTGTTATTGAGGCCATTGGCCATAGACGTTTTTGATAGTGACCTCTGAGTCTGTAATATCTGTACTGGTTTATATGGCCTATACTACCTGTTTAACACCACACCCTTTTTGTACTTGCATGTGATGGAAGTGATGACTGTATTACAAAGGGCAAGGAGTGCAGATCAATATGGAAAATGAACAAGGAGGAGAGTTCGTCAATGTGTCCATCATGACATAATCACTGGATGACAGTGGGGCACTCCTTTATTAATGTTCCACACCAAGTGGAGGTATATATTTACATTTACATTGCCCGTATTTGATAGCAGTGTTTCAGTTGCTGCATGGGAATTTGCAACGACTGTTCTGGGTCCTGTGTGTTTTCAAATGGCAGAGATCAGAGTCATTTTTCAAATGCCACTCAGTTTCCCCCACTGCATCACAGTTTGCCTCCTCTGGGCTTCCTTCCACTCAAGGCATTTTATGAATGAAAAAAAAATGTGAAACCTCAGATCACAGAACAGATTTCCTTGGAGGTTGCCGGTCAAAGGAGTTCTCCCATTTAAAGACATGAAAAAAACCCAAAAAACAAAATGCAAGTAAGGAAAAAAAATAGTAGTAGCTTAACTTTAAAGAATGAATAAAGTATGAAATTTCATGACAGTATCTTCCCTATGTATATAGTTCTTTCACTACTTCTGTTTCTTTTCTCTTCTTCCATTTAAAGGGTAGTTTTGTGTTCGGTTTACCAGCTGTGCAGATGGATGTCCTCTGTGATCCTAAACATTATGGAGAGTTGGGAGGGACTCTCTGGAGGTCTGGCCAAATCATAACCATAATCATAATTTGATTGGGGATGTTTTGTAGATGGCTTTTGTTTGTGCTCGGGTCTGTACTGTTTGGATAATGAAGTGCTGTTTTCCCAGACAGATTTGGTGAAGAACCTTGGGTTAGTTTCCCTTCTCTTCCTGCTGTATGTGTGTAGCTGCAGATAGTCCTACACTGTCCTTGTGCTGCATTCGTATCTCAGTTGCACACAGCAGGCTGCTAATATGTGCAAAGTGGGCCTTCTCCAATATTACTTCTGCAACAGTCACTATATGAATGACTATTCCCTTGTTTGATTCAAGTCATCCAGGGGAGTCCGCTGATTATGAGCTCAGTTGTCAAAATGGCTGCCCGTGATCATACTGCAAGAAACGGAAAGGCTCAGAAGTGGAGGTGACTGGCGGGACATAGATCCCTTCCTTTTGCTTAAGAGTAGAGAACAGCAGCATGACTTTATCCTAGTTTACGCAGAAGTAAGTACCAGTGAGTCTAGTACGGCTTCCTCCCATGAAGGCTGTACAGTCTGACTGAAGAAAGAATATAGAGCGATGTGGCTATGATTTAAAAGAGAGGAACTTGGAGACATGTCAGAATTCTGTGATTTGTCGCCCCCTCCCCCATACAAAAAAAGCTTTTCACAGTAAAAGAATCCTTTTCTTTCATCTTAGAACTGCCAGTATGGATACTTGTCAGATCCTCAGCATTGAACAGCCTGCATCCACACTCCATTATTATTGCTGATGCTAATCTCTGACCATTAAACACGGGTCAGAACTGGCAGATAATTGCTACTCCATTCTGCCATGCATGGTCCTTTGTGAGTACTTAATGAATGTTCAGGAAAATAAAGCTGAATGGAGAAAAGAAGGAGGTTGTGGTTTGCATACAACGCGATAGAACTCGGATAGGAAATAGGGTAAGCTACAGTTCACTGATGGGGAAAAATAAAGAATGATAAAATATCATCTGTATAGTATTGAATGTATTCCTTTTTGACCCATATGGCTGTTGCTAACTGCGCTGTGCAGAACAGCGATTCCTCAGGGAGTAATTACATGCTGCTTTCTCTTATGAGACTTATTGTAGGGAGGCCTGCCCCATTGCTGTGGATCCATTTGCTATTTTCAACATGGAGAGGGGGGGGGGAACCCTTTTATAGCTGCTACTACCAAGCAATGTAATGGTTGCTTGGATGTTTAGACCTTATGGATATGTTGCTCTCTGGAGGGCAGGGTCATCAAAGGATAGAAATTGACTTCATAATGTGAAAGTAGAAAATGGAGGGGCCTCTCTCAGTAATGGCCTCTGTGGAGGTATGAACCACACTTCTAAGTACCCCTACAGAGAAGCGGCTGAAGGGTAACAAGGGCAAGATCATGATTTTGCGGTTAATCATAGAAAGGGGCTTACGGCATGGGGAGAAGAGTAGGGATGTTACCAGATTTCACATATACAGTGTTCTGATTTGTAAAATCCCAGTTTCTGACACAAGTTCCACCAGCCCACAACAAAATGGTGGTCATCTTTTCTGATCCTGATTATGCTAATGAACATCAATATTTATTTATTTATTGTTTATTAAAACATTTATATCCCACCTTTTCTCTTGGTTCAAGGTGGTTCAATAGCATCATTACCGTGGATTTGATACCTGTGTTTGCATCACTGATATAAAGGAAACAAACAACTTGAGAAAATTAGCAATGCAAATAAGAGACGTGGAAAGGCTCACAAGATACATACATACATACATAAGTGGGAAAAGGAATATTTTGTACATTCGTGGTATGCTGCAGTTCTGAATTTTAGTCACTGAGTGGCAGCCAAGATCGAGTGTATTCTCCAATTCCACCTGCTGTCTCCAAACACTGACCAGAAAAGCTCACCATTGCAAACCCACTCATGCCTCTGAACAGGTGTAGTGTTGTGGTACCTGCACCAAGGAAATGTCTTCTTCTTCTCTCATTGACGGGGCATGCAGGTGTTGGACAGGAAAGGTAAGCTGTGCTTCTGTGTAGTACACAGTTGCCTCAGTATAATTGGATGTGATAATGCATTGATTTAAATTGTATGACATATGTAATCACCATCATTATCATCATCATCTACCCTCTGAATGCATTTGCTGCCTCATTGTGGTCTTAATTTGCAAATCTGTATACCTGTACTTTTAGGTCCTGTATCAATCATTATTCCCCTTGCTCATATGTGGTCTACATTGTGACAGGAAATCACTGTGATGACCTCCTTAGCATGCCTTGACATCAGTGGTATAATATTTTTATTTCTGTTGGTAACATCCCTTCATACCTCTAATTAGGAAAACAAGAGTTCTTGGTGTTCCAAGGTCATATTACCAAAGGAGAAACTCAATGCATACCTGATATGTTTGGGTCCATTTTAGGCCCTCTCCTTAATCACATTGTGTTACTGTGCTTGTACAAATACCATATTGGAAGGGGGAAGGTGACAGCACAAGGTGATAAAAAAATTACGGTAAAAATTAAGCTGCGTGATAAATGGTGGATTGGTTGAGCCCCCCTAAAGTAACTTTGAATGTATTATGAATCTCAGTTTCAAGGTTCATCTCAACCCCCCCCCCTCGTGATTATGATTAACTCTAAATATCTGGATCCATAGAAAAGCTGGAGGAGGAATTTTGAAAGTATTCTGTGATCATTGGCTGTCCTTCCTAATTTGTTATCTGTAGAAGTGGCTGCAAATGCAGAGCAAAGCAAATTACTCTGTGCCAGCATGCGAAAACAAAAGGTTGCCACATTCCAGGTGGGACCTGGAGAGTTTCCAGAATTACAGCTGATCTCCAGGAGACAGAAATCAGGTCTCCTGGAGAAAATGGATGCTTTGGAGGCTAGACTTCATACAAAGGTCCCTTCCCTTCCCTTCCCTTCCCTTCCCTTCCCTTCCCTTCCCTTCCCTCCCCACACCCCACCCTCCCCAGGCTCTACCTCCAAACTCAGAGTTGTCAACCCTACCCATGTCTGTTTCTTGCAGCATGGGAGAGAATCTGATAGCAAGCAAACAGCCAGTGAGCCAATCATGTGTGATTGGAAAGATATACCTAAAATGGAAATACTTTTCAATAGCAAGATCTTCATGAATCTCTGCTGACTATTATATGTCCAACCATTATGTACGTTCTAATTCATTCTCTCCTCACCCTCCCCTCTTCTTGAACTCTGACAGCCAGGTACCCAAACAAAGATCAGATCCAAAGGATCTCTAAGGAGATTTCATTCCAATTTGTCTGAAGAAGTATGCTTTACACACGAAAGCTTACACTTTGAATAAAACTTTGTTGGTCTTAAAAGTGGAACTGGATTCAAACTTTATTCTGTTACTGACCATTGTTAACTTTCCTATTGGGATAAGTTACAATAGCTACATTGAAGAATTACACACACACACCATTTTGATTAATTAAGGTCTGCCTGCACATCTCTAGTAACTTCTGGGTTTGAGGAGGGTAGAAAAGACACTTGGAATGCAGTGATTTTGCATGTATTTGGGGAATCTGCCTTGTGGAAATATTAACAAGATATTTTGAATACAGCCTCCAAAATGTGGGACTGTTGGGTGTGTGTGTGTGTTTTAAGGATTAAAATCTACAGATTTTGAGTTGTATCCTGCCACTCGGCTCATCTAATGGAGGGACATTGCTCCTGCACAAAGAACCTTCCTCTAATCCAAGAGCCTTTTTCACTGGAAGAGCATCTGGAATCAGAGGAAGACTTCTTACACCAGCAGAATGGACCACTGCTGGCAGAAAGGAGTGGAACTGAGGTACATACTCCATTGAAACAAATGGAATTTGTGCTGAGAATTTCCTCTGGGATTACTCCTTACAAAGTGGGAGCTGTATAAGACATGATATCCATGTCTATCAATGGCTACTAGCCATGGTGACTGAGAGGAACCTCCACATTCAGAAGCACTAAGCCTCTGAATCCCAGAGCCAGGAAGCAACATCAGGGGAAGGCCTCTATGCCCCATGGTTAGCTGTCCAGAGGAACTGGTTGGCCAGACAGGATGCTGGACTAGGTGGACCATTGATCTGATCAAGCAGGACTCTTCTTATGTTCTCATGAGACCTTTGGGAAGGATGTATTCCTATATTTTCTGGAGAACTTCCTATTCAGATTAAAAAATGTTCTGTCTTGGTACTGAAAATAAAGCAGAGTATTGCTCTATCGTGCACACAGTCTATAATGAAATTTGGTCTCTCTGCTTACAATGCTAATTTAATATAGAGACAGCAAAGGACAAAGGGTGCACATCTGTTTATACAGACAAATAGTTAACTCTTGCAGGTTCAGCTTCAGCAGGGACGGTAAAGATATACCAGTGTCTGGAAAGTTTTGCCTATTTCACGGTGAACACAGAAGAGCACAAAACAACAGACATTAAACTCTTGGTGTCCCATTGATTTCACTGGAAGAGACAAGCTGCACTTGTATCTCTTGCACTGAAATAAATGGGAATGCGAACAGCTTAACTTGAGCAGGATTGTGCCCTAAATAAATATGAGCTGATGTCCTATGAACCCATGGGCATTGGCTGCCCAGCATGCATACTCACAGCAAAATAAGTACATCTGCTGGTGCAATGATGAATCTGTAGATTATTGCCATGCAGAAGAAGAAAAAGTGTCGTGCGAAGCAGCCCCTAGTGGCATCTTTCATCTGTGTAGCAACTTATCACTGTGGTCAACCCTACAGTTCCCCGATCACCTCCTGCTGTGGGTGTAATTGCATTCTGCTGCTTAAAGTTCTCTGTTCAGTTTTAATTGAATAGTGAATCTTTTCAAAAGAGAATGGATATATTTGGCTGGAAATGTTCAGCCTGGCCAAGTATATATCCTCTTTCTTATCAAGGAGCTGCCTTGGGCAAAAAGGCAGGATTAAAATGCATGGGAATAAATAAAATAAAGCTGATACAGTCCAATCTTAGATTATTTCTCTCGACCTGAGGAAATGGTGGGAGCACAGGTCCAGGTTCATTTATCACTGTGGAATTCAGAGGTTTAGTGATTCTCAGATCTTTGTGCTCGTTTGGAGTCAGGGCTGCTAGGCTCTTTTGTGAATAGGAGGTTCAACTTGTCTTGCATGGCAAATGAAAAGTTGCAGTCTAATCACTATGCCATGCTTGCACTTCCAAAAGTTTTAAAATAATGATGATGATGATGTTTTCAGAAGCTCCTATTGGACCAATCCTGTTATGTTGATACAATATTCACTTTATGCCGTTCTGTGGCTTTATTATTGCTAGATATGAGAGGCTCAAGAGTTGAATGCTGTTCCTGTTGGCAGCAGAGGATAGGACTTGCAATAATGGGTTTAAATTAAGGGTGGGAAGGTATTAGCTGGATATTAGGATATATATTTTTTTACAGTAAGAGTTGTGCAACAGTGGAATCAGCTGCCTAGTGAGGTGGTGAGCTCCCCCTCACTGGCAGTCTTTAAGCAGTGGCTGGACAAACCCTTGTCAGGGATGCTCTAGGCTGATCCTGCATTGAGCAGAGGATTGGATTAGATGGCCTGTATGGCCCCTTCCAACACTATGATTCCTTCCCACCCCAGTGTACACCTTCTGCATTAGCAGTCTACGTAGATATCTTTATAAAGGAGAATTGGTAACTAGAGGATTTTTCGACTGTGTTTTGATTATGGACACACACCTCCTTTAGTCATGCAGCTGAAGTTCCATGAAGTCCTCAGTTTACTTATTTATGGAATGAATAACTAAACTGTGGAATTCTTTGCCAGTGAAGGGAATAATGGCCAAAAGCACAGAGAGCTTTAAAAGGGGGTTAGACTGATTCATGGAGGCGAGGTTCATCAATGGCTACTAGCCATGGTGACTGAAGGGAGCCACCAGATTCACAGGCAGTGCTGGTGGGCAGAAGCAGGGGAGGGGAGGGCCTTGGACTCTATGCCCTATTCTTTGGCGCTCCATGGCAACTATCTGGCCACTGTGTAAAACAGTATGCTGGACTAGACGGACCAGTGGTCTGATCCACCAGGCTCTACTTAGGTCCAGCTCCTGCTCTTTGTTGCAGTCTATGAACCTTTCCTCCAAAGATTCATCTTCTGTGAGGTTATCGATGAGAGTAAATGTTCAGTCGTGCCTTTTCGCACTCCCTAGACCTAAAGATGGAACAGCAGTTCTGGCAATCTTGCTCTTTGGGGACTGAGAAAGGAGAGAGGCTGTGCCAGTATAGGGTGGGAGAAGATAGGACAGGCGGCACCACCTCTAAGAAAAGTGCAGGGTTGACAGTAGATAACAAACTCATTATGGATCAGCAGTGTGTGTCAGTGTCACACACAAGGCCAACACCATGTCTGAACAATTATCATGATCCTCTTAAATATTAGGGAAGAAACTGAACAGAGGCCAAAAGCTCTGAAATGATGTCAGCACCACAGGGGCAAGAGGAAGCAGTACATTAGATTGTCTTTTTGCTCTCTCATAAACTTTTTGCCTTCTCTTCACTTCCTCCCACTAACTGCCTTCCTGTCCTTTGTGCTCTCTGCCACTTCCTGCCTTTCAGGTGGCTAACAGCTAATCTGTCCTACTGAGCCTTTTTTTAAAGCAGAGCTTTGCGCTGACTTAACCAAATGTATAAAATATTGCAAGTTTCAGAATTCTCATTTTTCATCAGAGAGAATGAATACAAATTACACCTGGATTCAGTAAGTGAAATTTAACTTTGCTATCTGAGAAGTACATAATAATTGGTCCCCCACCCTCAAAAGGAAGACATGGAACCAAGACTGGATTAAACTAAGACTTTTGTTCGTTTGTTTTAAACCTTCTGAATTGCCCTTGTCAAATGCATTACCATCCCATTCATGCAGGAACCCTAAGAGGCCACTGGCATTTGAGCTATCCCAGCCTGGGTCTAAGCACAGAGCGATAATACAGCTGCTCTTTACTTATCCTGAGGAGCAAAGTGTCCCAAGAAAAGTGGCCCATCAAGACCATTCTCCTATGTTGTTCAGCATGAGGGCTCAGGTTTTAATTAATGTAGAAAATTTGTATGCTGCTTCTTCAGAGGACTGTTCAAGCTTGCTTACATCTAATAAATCAAACCATTAAAACATAAGCGTTATGTTAACCATTAAAACACAGGTGTTATGTTAACCATTAAAATATATGCCTAAACAAAGCAATTAAACAAGCAATATAAAGTAAGCCAGCACCATCAAAACACAATCAATACAAAACAGACCAATGCCATTAAAACAAGTCAGGGTATAACAACAGCATAAAATACATACTGAGCATCCTAGATAAAATGATCCTTGGGTCAAAAGCAGACCTTAAATTGTTTAAGAAGATAAATCCCCTTAGGTAAAATACCTGGGTTAAAATGGAATGTTTTAGCCCAGCTCCTAAAACAAAGGAAGGAAGGAACCAAGTGAGTCTTATGAGGGAGGGCATTCCAAAGGCGACCAGCATGAGAATTCACTCCCCAGACACCTGAATTGGGCAGCTGGAAAGGTCTGGTTTGATTACCATTTTCCTGTCTGAAGTTACCTCAGGGTACTTGCTGATCTAAGTTGAAGAACCACTCTCTGCACCAGACCTGTCATCTTATCCATTAACTCTGACCAGTCCTATTTAATTCTGAGCCTCTACTTTGACAAACAGTGTGAAGCTGATGAAAAAAAAGTCTTGCTCATGGCCAGGTGGAGACAATCCTTGAAGTAACCAGATAATCTCATGCAGTACCCAAAGAGAGGACGGTGGGGTAGCTCTGACAACAAATGCTAGTACAGAAGGGTAGGTGGGCAATAAATATGCTCTGCTCCTAGCAGTACAGATCTGCTCAGTGTACCTGCCTTTTGAAAACTGTGAAAGTGCCAAAAAAATTGCTCTCTCAAAAAGGCAAGAAGTGTCATCTGTGTATAACTTTTGGGGTATTGTTCTGAGAGCATCAGATCCAGTTAAGTACCCACTGATTGGAGGCACAAATTTTATTAGATGCAATGTCTCTGATGGATTCCATGCCTCTTGGGGCTCCATCTCCATTCATTTGTGTCTGTGTGTACAGAGTGAGTGACGGAAGGTGCTTTACCTAGTAAGGAGTCACAGCCTATAAGTGCCTTTCAAATACTGTCATTCAGAAGTCAAGCTCGGGAAGGAAATATGACAGATATTAAGAACCCAAAGTCAAAAGAATATCCATGTTTATGCTAGAACTTTTGGACATATGACAAAAGTAGACTTCAAGGAAAATCAGTTCTACAAGTGATTGAGGGTATGTTTTAAAAGAGGAAAAGCAGAAAGCTGATTCCCCCGATGACTCTGAAGTCTGCTTCCCTGAATGCAGTTTTGCAAAAGAAAAGAGCTCCTTTATGTCATTCTTGTGTTGTTGTTGTTATTGTTGCCAATCTGCCTGCAGCTGGAAAGGCTAGAAGTTTAAGTCATCTATCTATAGTACTGATACTCACTCAGTGGCTTGGGAGTCACATGTAGCTTTTTGACTTGCCACCTGTGTCTGTTCTGGGCACCGTGCTCCAGTGCGGCATCCACTCTATGCTCTAGGAAAGTGAACAGGGTAATTTACTTGTGATTAGCAGGTGCTTCCCATCACTGCTGGGACTGGAGGACAGGTAAGCTGCAGGATGCAGTCCTCATGCTAGAGATGGAAGAAAAGGGCCCATCCTCTCTAGTTGCCTCTTTACACCCTTCTCTGCAGCCTCTGCACTCTCATCCCAGCACCCAGGCAGCTCTGGGGAGGAAAGTAATCTGGGCCACAGAGAAGAGAGAGCAAAACCCACCACCACCACCAAAACAGCCAACAAGGAGCAAGCTAGCCCCAGTGGGGTGATGCTGGTTATGCTCCCATTTCTCCAGGAAGCAAGCTTCCTTATGCTTTTGCCTGGTCTGCTGTGCATATTTGGTGAGGTGGCATACAAGGCATGCAGTAGTCATGTTCCTGGTAAATGCCAATATGGCTCTCTGCAAACCCTTTCACTATGGGCCTTCTGCCATCAGTTGAAGGCACTTTTTTGTTTCAAAAAGCCTTAGATTTAAGATCATTGCTCTGGTTTTAAATTTTGTGCTTTACATTTGTACTGTTTACATATCTTGAAATGTTATTGTAATAAGTATTGTTGTTCTGAACCCCTTTAGGCATTTTCAATGGGAGGAAGCATCAAAAAGGTCAAATTATATTATTAAATAACCAGTCTAGTCAGTCCCTACTTCCAGTACTGAAAGATGTGGGGGATGCATATCTGCCAGAAGATCTTAGCCTGTCTACTGAGTCCAGACATACAGAAGCCAGTTGTCACTATACAACTGCACAGTGATGACAGAGAGGCATTCTGCACAGGTGACTTCCAATCCCATAGGTTGCCAACCTACAGATGGGGCCTGGAGATGTCCTGATGTACTGATTTCCAAACTACAGAGATCAGCTACCCTGGAGAAAAATGGATGTTTTGGAAGGTGGACTCTGTGGAATTATATCCTGCTTGAGGTTTTCCCCTCCTCAGGCTTGACCCTCAGATCCCCAGAAAATTACCAATCCGGAGTTGGCAACCCTGTTACATTAATTGAAACCAGAGGTGGCACAAACTAAGCACTGTCAGCAGTTATTTTGTTGTATTTTGAATCTTCATGGCTACACTTAGAAGGTTAGAATAAATGCAGAAATAATGTTCAGGTTATAATCAAAGATCTGTTTTGTTTGTTTTTTGGGGGGGGGACCTGCTTTGCACTGAAAAAATATTAGAGGCAAAGCTCTGAGTAACATCTACTATGAATTATGTGCCGAGCTTTACTTGGGAATCTGGCCAAATGTAGGAGAAGATTGATGAAACTTTCAAGCAACTGTTTGACCAATTAATCAAATTCTTAGGGATACTGTGCTTGTATGTGGATGAGGGGCTCAAACTAGGAGAAAAATAGCAGTGGAATAATTAAAATTTCTGCACATTAAGAAATATATTTCTGCACATTAAGAAATATGTAACACATTCTGGTGTTACATCTCGTCCTAGGATGAGAGAGGCATAAACGTTCCCCTTCTGGCAGTCCAAAACAATAGGTAGCGTGGTGCTCTCAGGACATCTCTGAACTATAATGCACATTTAAGACTCTATTGACGCTGATTGCTTTGCATGCAACCTGCTTGTGATATTTATCTGAGGACAGGCTGCAGTTGACTCAGTTCAGACATAATGTGAATCCCTGGTTTATTTACAGTAAAATTAGTTTGTGAAAGGAGCATTCATCTCCTAAACAAAGATTGAAATCTTCGTTCCATTAGCTTGATCTGGTTGTGTGCAAGCAGATGGGCGGTGGCCTTAAGATAAAGTCCACCTGAGTCTTGTTGCTCTAAGAAAGAAAAGGATATTCTTTGTTGATAGAGAAATCCATACTGTGATATGAAAGATGTGGTAGGTATTGTAACTAACTAGGAGAGTTAGAGAGCACATGCTCCCTCTTGGATATCAGAGAGAGAAGAGGGCCAAACGGAAGTCAGGAAGTCCCCGAGAATAGCCATCTAGGCAATAAGCGACCACCCCAGATTTATCTGGGGCTGCTTTTGTGGCTGGTGGGCTGGGGGTGGGTAAGTGGAAGAGAATGCTTCCTGGACTCCATTGGGAGTGCCTTCATGAGTGGCGGCTTGCAGGCAGCAGAGCTTGAACTTGCCCACAGCTAGGTGCCAATAGGCGTTTAGTCAATTGGGAAGGGTGGGGCTGCCAAATGGACCTGAAAGCCCAGGGCTTCACTTGGGTCTGCTGCCCTGGTACTTAGAAGGCTGCTTTAGTAGCTATCTAGGCAATTAAGGGATCGCAAAAGAACAGACAAGAAAGCAGACAGAAGGATTTATCTGTGTTTGTACATTATGAAAAAACCCACCATAAAGACTAATCGTAGTTAATAAAACAACTTCACAGTGTGGTTTCATATCCTGGTTTGAGGTACCCTAATCATAATTAATGGAGTAACCCACTTCTGAACAATCACACTAACAACATTTAGTTTAAATAAACCATTGTTTTGTGTTATTTCTGAATCACACTAAACTAAATTGCATTCTCTACAGGATTAACCCACTCAGCCCAGTCCAGGGGTGAGAGGGAATCCTGTATTTCAGCACTTTAAACAAAGATCCATGAGACAGTCTGTACTCTCTCTGGTCTTCACAACAGCTTGCCACCAGAATCTCTTCAAAAGGGGTCCCCACCTAGCCTAAGAGCAGAGATTCGATCTCTTAGCTGGCTTCTGGGACTTAACACATCAGCAACCCTACTCAGAGGTGCATACAATTATTATCACAGTGGTAGCTCTGTGGTCAGCTTAGACATGAGATTTAGCCTTGGAGTTCAATTACAGCATCAGAGACAATTACAAATATGAATGATCTTTAGTCAGTGCAAAGTATAGCTAAAGGATACAAAAATAAAGTATAGCTAAAGGATACAAAAATAACAAAAACCTTTGGCTATTTGCCTTTACTACACATTAGTAATAATCATAGTTACCGAGTTAAGCATCAATAGTCCAAGATTGTCCATTGCATAACAGTACAGGTAGGCACCAAGGGATTTTGAAGAGAAATCCCATCTTGCACAGGTATGTAGTCCAGATCTGTTCAGAGATACAGCTCCACAGTAACAGAAGGTTGGCCACCAGTTAACAAAGAAGCTCTTTTTTTCAAAAGTCAGGTTCCCAGGAGCAAGAGCAGGAGAGAGAGCAAGAGAGCTCTTCCATAAGGAACCACGGAATTATACCCCCATGCCAGTCATCATCAGCTGTGGCCATCAGCCAGTCACAAGCGGCAGGGGTGTGTGCCCAATTCCTGGTTGTCATAGCTGCAACATCAGGTGTGTGGGGATTGGTTCAGAAGTTAGAGGCCCTGCCTGCAGTCAGGTGGTCCAGCTTCTAGCTTCTCCATTGTGTATGTGACATGGCTCATGTAAGCCATAGAGAGGAGCCTTAAAGTCTGGTCCTCAACAGAGAGGTGTGAAGGAATGTGGGCATCTGGCAGGATTATATGGCATGGCTATCTAGTGGCTCAACCATCTGGTCAAGCGACAGAAATCACACCAGGCCACTTGGCCTACAACAGGAAAAGACACACAGAATGTCATCACAGGAGAAGGCATGAGAATTTAGAAACAATATTTCTAGACATTATCCTTCACTTTGTGGTTTTTGTCACAATACTACTGTCCACATTAATTAAGTCACAAATTGCTAGACCTTAATTTTATACTTCCCCTTCCTGGCCATTGTCTTATTCCTCCTTTCCTAACAGTGGTCTTTTTCTCCTTTCTTTTCCACAGTATCCCAGTTACGTGGACACCATTTTAATGTCTTCTTGGACCAGATGCTCAAAACTCAGCTGCTTCATATACTCAGAGTTCACAATTATTTCCCACCTCTGTTTTGTAATCTTCTTCTCTCATGTGATATGGTGCATCAGATGTTTTGGGCTGGGTAGAGCAAGTGGGTCTGTTTGGACTCTGAGGAATAAAAATTAAAAACTCAAATTTACCATTCCAGAGGCTGGAAGTAACTTTATATCAAGATGACTTTCAGGACAACAATAAGAGAAAAGGCGAAATTAAATGAAATTGTTCCAGAATGATGGTGCAGAGAAAGCCCACCAATAAAGTCTGGGAGTTCACCCCACTGCTTGCCTAGGGTCAGGATGTCAGTTGTGTGTCAGTCTCATCGGTGCCAGAGACCAATAGTTCCTTGACCATGTGTTTTAATCAGGAATGAAACTGTTAAGAAGCTGGCCTATGTCATCGTAAAATATCACAGCTGCTTTGGAATGGATGAGAAAAAGTTTTCACATCTCTTGGTTTTGAGGTTTTAGGAGAAATTTGCTCTGCAATTCAGATGGGAATTTTAATCTCTCCTTGTATTTTTTTTTACTCCTTCCATTCAAATTGTCACCACGATTCCCTTCTGTACTTGCATTCCTTTGAGACCTAAAGACAATTGCCCTAAAGGGTCATCACAAAATGCTGTTGTTATGTATTGCAATATGTGCTACATCCTTGGCAGGACTCAATATAGCCTTCAATAGCTTGAAAATAACTGGTGTTCCATCATCGTTGTTGATGAGCTGTCTAAAGCTTGCTGTAAACACATGAGCCCAGTTTGGAGACAATGCAATGGCAGATTACTTTGTACCATGGACAGGTTTGCCATGAATATTAGCAGCTTTCTCCATTTACAATCATTTTGAGTATGGAACAGCTCATGTGCAGTGGGATCTACAAACCATTTATGCTGGTATCCTAGCTCATGAGCTACCATATAAATCCCAAAGCTGTGAATATAGCTGACACACAATGTTGGCACACTAATGGTTATGCTGTGTAATATATAACACAGCATAACACAAAGCATTAAAAGAGATACCAAGCCATCCTTGTATTATTTATTTATTGGTCACTTGGGCTAATAAACAGGTTTTGGGAGCCACCTTCTGTACTCATCAGAAAGCACACTATTGCCCAGACAATAGACTTGGCACTGAAAATACATTTTATGTAAAAATGAAGTGTGAAATATTTCCACCTCTGGTAATTTATAACAGAAGAAGCATTTCTTCTTCTCCTTATGAATGAAACTCTGCAAATCTTGTGTCATGTCTTGATTTAAATTTGGTACAGTCACCAGAGACAGAGGAAATTGCTTCAGGGTCTAGATCTGAACTTTAAGTCAACAATTAACCATCCCTGCTCTACTGATCAACCAGGGGTCACAATTTACTGAGTCTAAGGAGACCTTTTAGAGTTCCTTCTTGGCACCTAGAGATGGAAAAAATCCCCAATCAATTGTCTTTGTTGTTCTAGAATTTCATTCTGTGCTGCATTCCAGCCCTCCTTTATTCTACTTAAACTAGGAATAATTCCAGCTTAAGTTCTGTGCCAAACTACATGTGCACAGTTGCCATGGCTTTTCATTAATTTGGATCATTTGCATTCCCCCCTTTTGTTACTTATGTGCATATGTGCATTAATGAAACATAGTAAAAATAAACCCAATCTTGATGTGATCATACATATGGTTGCATTAAGATTATTTTGATGTAAAATTTTATTGATTCTCTCCTGTGTATGAAACATTTGTACAAAACAAATCTTGATACAATCGTAACACATTTAATCACAGTTCTTTTAGTGTCGTGTTTTACCAATACACACGAGTGCACGTGCATACCAATAAAACACCACATTACTCTGAATGCAGTCATATGGACACATGAAGTTTTTTTATATACTGAATCAGTCCATTGGCTCATTAAAGTCAGCATTGTCTGCTCAGACTGTCAGTGGCTCTCTAGGGTCTCAGATTGAGATCTTTAACATTACCTCCTACCTAATCCTTTCAAGTGCAGATGCCAGGGATTGAACCTGGGACTTTCTCCATGCCATGCAGATCCCACCTACCACATCCCCTTCCACATTGACTAGATCCCCCCCCAGTAACATAGAGGGCAAGAAACACAAGCAACCAAACTGCAGACATTTATTTATTTTATTTTATTTATTTTTAGATTTATATCCCACCCTCCCAACGGCTCAGGGCGGCTAACATACAGCAAAAGCCGCATTAATATAGATACAATAAAACAAAACCACATTAAAACACACAATAAAACCATACAATATTTAAAGTGCTCTAGTCTTCCTACATATAAATCACCCAAGACGGGATCAGAGAACCCAGTGCGGTGGCCAGCTGTCTCTAGCGTGGTCTCCAGTAGCGCTGGTCTACACGTATTCTGCCAGGCGATAGTTAGCCTATGTGATGGAAACAACAGTAGGACAATGCCACAATGGTGGGATAGTGGCAGCGGCGGCTCCTACTCAAAGGCCTGGCAGAAGAGCTCCATCTTACAGGCCCTGTGGAACTGCACAAGGTCCCGCAGGGCCTGGATCTCCTCTGGGAGCTCGTTCCACCAGGTAGGAGCCGCCACCGAAAATGCTCTGGCCCTAGTGGGGGCAAACTTCACATCTCGGGGGCCTGGAACTTCCAGGAGGTGGAGACTCCCCGATCTGTATAAAATTTGCTCTGTACAAAATTTGGAAGTGAAAGAGGAGACCCTAGAAAATTCCCAATGTATTAGTTCCACTTTGGGAAGAACATTGGGTTATTCAAAACAACCAAATGCAGGGATAAATCTGAATTAGGGAAATCAGAGAAGCATCCCTATTGGTACTGCAGCACTAGGATCTATCAGGCTCTTGAGAGGCTTTATCTGTTTCTGCTACGGAAATCCCAATGGATGGTATTGAATGATTGCTTATAACTCCTACTGCATTTCCCCAATGTGTTCATGTAGAGCGCCATCTACTCCTGTTCAATCTATCTATAGATATAGCCATGGGATGACACATTGTGGAAATTGAATGCAAGTTGCTGTCAGTACACTGGTGACATCATTGCTATTTCTCCTTTCATCTAACACATTTAAACAAATCAGTTTTGAACAATTGTTTCACAAACCTACCATGGTCTCTCATGCATTTAACATTCTATTTAATAGGATCCCATTGGTTTGGGGGCGAGAATGAGATGGTGAAAAAAGCGGCACAGAAAAAAAATATGCAAACATAGACAAAGACAAGATACAGAAAGATTTCATATAATGAAGCAAGGCTGGACCAAAAAATGGCAGGCAAAGTTCAGTGTGGATAAATACAAATTATAGAGAACATAATCTTGTCGGTACACGATGGGGGGCTCTAAATTATCTGCTGCTACTAAGGAAAAAGAACTTGAAGTCACTCTAGCTTTTTTAAAAACAAAACTGGAAATAGCTTAACACATTGCAGCTGTCAAATTTGCGGGGAAGGTAAATGGAATGTTAGGAGCCATTGTGAAAAGGATCAGAAATAATGCAGGAAATATTAGAATGATTCTGTAAGGTTGCATGGCACAAATACAACACCCATTAAATGTGTATAATTCTACTCCATTTGTGAAGATAAATAAACATATAGCAAACATGGCTATAGGAGCACCATACAAATGAATGATTTCAGATGAGCATTCGTCATCTTAAAATCTGTTCACATCATCTCTTTTCACATTCCTGCCACAGGGAATGACTCACTGATTTGGGCATGCCTCTCTTTGGATGAGTCTTGATATGTTTTAATTAATTACTTTGTGGATGCCACCTACCCATTACTCATAGTGCCATCAGGAGCAGAGTTACATCCTGCCAGGTCCACTGAAGTCAAAAGGTTTAGGCTGGCTTAACTCTTAGGATGGCACAATTAATCTCCTGCTGGAAACTGTGACACTAAAAAGGGGATTTTTCAGCGGTTTATTCCAGAAGTCTCAAGCCGGGCCCTGGTGTCAGTCACTGCCATGAAGAGCAAACAAGGGCTGAGAATGATGACTGCTGGCTGGAACAGTTTTCAAGATGTAATAGGAGGGCAAGAATGTAAATCAGTCCAAGTTGTTCTAAGGAGCTACTGGGTGCTGATGGGTATTTGTCAGATGAGATATATACCAAACAACTTCCCAAATTAGAAATGTTACAGAATTTCAAACTTAAACCAAACCCCCTGCAGTTTCCACAGCTGTTACTAATACTTTTGTTCTACTGCAATAATTCCCAGGCTGTGGGCTGGGGCACCTAATGTGCCATGAGAGATCTGCTAATGTGCAGCAAGAAATACATTCATTAAATAATTAAAGGCTCGTCTGAGCCCCCAGTACCCTCCCACAGATTCACTGCTCTGGCCTCGCCTTCTTCCAATCAGCCTCCGGTAGGGGTGCATAATTTGCTCCCTGCCAATGAAGAGATGCAGAAGAATTACAGTTTCTTAGAGAGCAGCCTGGTATTCTTTGCATGAGTCATTGGCCTGCATCCTATCCACTCTGTTAAGCAAAATCTGAAGTCTTTCTCCAGCCTAAGGAGCCTTCTTCCAAATTAAGTGACTGTTTGAAAGAGCCATGTATGTTGGAGGAAGGCTGTTTAGGATGAAGGACCTTCCTCCAGTATAAGGAATGATACCATCTATGGTTCTGGGTTTTCATTCTATGTGTGCTCTGAAAAGAAGCATATCACTCTTAAATGTGATCCTAATGAGCAAAGAAGAACATACTATTAGATCTTACATGCACCCCACTGTGCTGCTATTCATGCAGTGCTTCTATTTATGCAATTTTTAGTATGCTAGTACAATGCCTGCCCACAGTGTGGGTCTTTGGTATATGACAGTTGTACCTGGAGTAGCTGAGAGTCTAGCCTTAACAAGACATTGGGTTTGTGCAAGATTACTTGTGAACTAAAGTGAACTAAAGTGAACTAAAGTGGACAGGAATCCACCAGGACTTTCTTGATGTGCCCAATGAACCTGTTTCATCATACAGGACCAGCCTACTCAGGCCTTATCATTCCGTTCCATCCTGATTTTTTAAAAATATAATCTCTCTTTTTTTGTTCCCTAATTGATCATATCCTTCTGCTGTCTTATCCAGAATAAGAAAAAGTGGCTGTTCCTTCTAGCAGCACAGCAAACAAGAAGAAGGACAGGGAAAGGCGATTTGATTAATCTGTAAAATGAGTGGAAATTAGTTCTTTTCATCCTTAATCACCCATGGGATAGGCCAATTATGGAGGTGTTAGAGACCTATTAGGTATTAGGGAAGTCACCCTTCCTCTATCTCTCTTCCGCAACCCTGGCATGAAATTATCGAAGTTATTCAATTTCCTTCTGATTGAAATCCATGAAGGAGGCTCTCTCTGCTGAGCATGGGGAGGCTTCAGATGCCTCATTTCATTGCCAGCAGAGATCCAACTTCTGTGAATTGACTTTATTGATTTTGCTGGAACTGGAGCAATAGCTACCTAATATCTATCTTTCCCTCCACCCATCTTTCTCTCTTTCCTTGCGTCTGCACTTCCATGACAATGATTTTGTGATATCTATATCCATTCAAATGTTGTTTTTATTTCACCAAGTTTCAGGACTCAGAAATCTCCACTCCAACTCATATAGAATCATAGAATCACAGAGTTGGAAGGGGCCATACAGGCCGTCTAGTCCAACCCCCCTGCTCAATGCGAAAGTGGCCTAGAGCATCCCTGACAAGTGTTTGTCCAGCCACTGCTTAAAGACTACCAGTGAGGGGGAGCTCACCACCTCCCTAGGCAGCTGATTCCAATGTTGCACAACTCTTAATTTAAACCCATTATTGCAAGTACTATTCTCTGCTGTCATCAGGAACAGCTCCCTGCCCTCCTCTAAGTGACAGCCCTTCAAATACTTAAAGAGTCCCCCCTCAACCTCCTTTTCTCCAGACTAAACATTCCCAAGTCCCTCAGCCTTTCCTCATAGGGCTTGGTCTCCAAAAGGGAGCTTTGACTCTTGAAAATTTATACCCCCCAAATGTTGTTGGTCTCTATGGTGCTACTGGACTCAAATGTAGCTTATTTCACCTAGCTAGTGTTGCTATCTTACAAATGACCATCCTAACTCAAACATTCTGTCTTTTATTTTCCTGATAGGATCCATGCACTTAACGAGTGAACGAAAAGGCGAACAGATAACTGGTCTTCTAAAATGCTTCCTCAGAGACATGGAGACAGTTTGCAGAGTTCCTTAGAAGCAGATTTATTTTTAAAAAATCAAAGACATTTGGATTAAGCATAAAACACACTATTAGAAAGCATACGGAAGAACGATTCCAAAGGGATTGCCTCCTAAGTTAGTAACTGCTTCACAGTCAATAACAGTATAAGAGAACATTTCCAGATTCTAGTCCATTTGGCATCCTTTACTGGCTCTGAGATAGAGTGAGTTTGCATACTTCTATGGTTGCCAAGGATGTCAGTGCCAGCAGTTAACCCACTAGTCATGTCTAGAGCAGCTCCTAAGCAGAGGCAGCGAAGTCGACCACTGCTCCTCCCTAAACAACATACATCAGCCTGTTTCTGTTTTCTCTGGGAAACCCACAAACTGGCATGTATGCCCTCCCCTCTATTTTTCTCCTGTGCTCCCCCCCTTCCTTAAGTATACTCTTTCCAAACAAGGAAGATCCACTTAGCTATCATTTATGCAACCCACTATCTATTTCCCTTTGGTAGAACTACCATCCCATCCTCTTAGCATGCCAGTGCTACAGTACATCTATTCACTTACCTGTGAATGACTGTGAATAGGGTATGCCTGTTGTCCATGTAAAGGCTCTTTCAGAGTATTACACTACACCAGGGAGTTCAGTTTGCTGGTATCCTCACTCTCTTGTACTTAGAACAATACTTCATTGAGGCTTGCCTCTAGTAAATGGCTTTATAAAAACCTTACATGCCTTTGAAAGCACACGGAATTTCCCTTCAAGGCAGGGTATTTTTTGACTTCTAGGCATACAAGTTCTAGAAGTTACACATGCAATGTTCATTACATACCGAGGGACAAAAGGTCAGCTATCAGGTCTGAATACTTCAGTACTCTGCCCCCTCCTCTTAGTGAAAGTAAAATCAAGTTCTTTTCTATGACTTTCTAATCCCAATGGAAAATCCATCCTTCCTTTGCTGCTTGAGAACAGCTTCCAATATTTTAACTGTCTATCACCTTTCTCTTTCCTATAGCTGTTTCTTAAATTCATGATTTACAATAGAGTGGACGGGTAAGAGATAGTGATGAATAATATTTGTCCTCCCTGCCTCCCTCCCTCCTCAACCACACTGCTAAGCACTTAAATTATTCATCACACTCTTTAGAAATGTCCAGATTCACCCCTCCACTTGAGTTGGTTACTCATTGAGTGGCCAACTTTGAGTTTTCAGTTGTCTAGAGAAATAGAAGAAATCAACACAGATCTACTAACACTTGACCATTTAACATGGTTCAGGAACCTGCTTTCTGCAAAACAAATACTTCCTCCTGCTGTCCGTTTAAAAGTGAGGGGGCTGGGCAACACACAATTGGTGTGGGAAAGTACAGAAGGTGCGTAATTTTCTGAACACATTTCTCACTCCATTTAGGCTGTATGACAAGCCATTTGTTTTCTTTCAGTCTATATCTCAAAAGGAAGTGGGGGTTGTCTTGGTGATTTTGGGGCCTTGGAAAAGTACAGAATGGGAGTGAGGAATCACCGCTACCCCCCTAACAGGGCCAAGCAAGCAGTGGCCCTCACCCTGTGTCAGGCAGGTGGGAGCCATCACTGGAAGCTGGTTGCCTGAGCCCAAGAAAGAATGGGCATGAACTCCACCAAGTCAGCTGAGGTGAATGCAAGTGGTGCTGGTGGGAGCCTACTGGTTTTTTTTCTTTCTCCCCCTCCATCGAGGCTGGGTAGGGCCATGAATGGTTGGGCTCCTCAAGCATGGGGCCTGAAGCAACTGGCCCTGTTGCCCATTAGCTAACACCACCCAGAAAGGTGAGGGCTTGTACCTGTGGATTGCTCTTTGTTGCCAGCTCATTTGCATAGCAATCAGTCCTCAACAATTTTTGTATTTTCAGGCAGGGGGACAGACTTTTTTAAGCAACATTAGTTTGAAATCTATCTCTTTGGTCCCTTTTATCTCTATCACTCATAAAGCGGCTTATACTGATTCAACCCTTTGGTCTACCAAGGTAGGTATTGTCTACTCAGACTGGCAGCATCTCTCCAATGTCTCAAATAGAGGTCTTTCACATCATAAGAACATAAGAAGAGCCATGCTAGATCAGATCAAACACCCATCTAGTCCAGCACTCTGTTCACAACACAGCTAACCTCTAGGAAGGTCACAAACAGGAAAACTGCAACAGCATCTGTTATGTATTAGCAAATATAACATGAACAGTTCACAACACATCTAACCTCTAGGAAGGCCACAAACAGGAAAACTGCAACAGCATCATACTGGGTGATTTCCCACAAGCGCTGCTCCATGCTCACTCTTCTCTTTGGCCCGATGGTAAGTGTCAATTTCACACAAGCTGCTGTGCGACCGCATTTTACCCCGCAGCTTTGTGCGATTTTCCCCACGTCTACTCCATCCTGTTTTTTGAGGATTGAGTAGACGTGGGGAAAAATCACACGAAGCTGCGGGGCAAAATGCGGATGCGGCCGCGCAGCAGCTTGTGTGAAATTGACACATACCATCGGGGCAAAAGGGAGGAGTGAGTGCAGAGCAGTGCTTGTGGGAAATCTCTCACTGCCTGTGCTCCTCAGCAACTGATTTAAAGAGGCCTACTGCCTCTGGTTCTGGATGGAGAAGGTATCTATCATGAGTAGTAGCTGTTGATGGCCTGGTCCTCCATGAATTTGTCCACTCCCCTTTTAAAACCCTCCAAGTTGGCAGCCCAGACCACATCCTGTGAGTGGCAGCGAGTTCCACAAATTAACTACACACTGTGTGAAGAACTATACACTGTCCTGAATCTCCCACCCTTCAGCGGATGACCCCTGGTTCTATTATGATGGGAGAGGGAGAACCTGCCCACTTTCTCCACATCAGGCATTATTTTATAAACGCTATCTTATCTCCTCTTACTTGCATTTTTTCTAGGCTAAACAGTCAATCCTTACAGGGCAGCTGCTCTAGCGCCTGATATTTTGGTTGCTCTTTTCTGCACCTTATCAAGCGGTCACCAGAACTGTACACAATATTCCAAGTATGGTCTCGCCATAGATTTGTATAAGGGCAGTATGATAACAGCAGTTCTATTCCCTGTTCCAATTATTGCCAGTATGGGATTTACCTTTTTCACAGCAGTCGAACATTAGGTTGGCATTTTCATTGAGCTATCCACTGCCACCCCAAAGTCCCTTTCTTGGTCTCTTGCTGCCAGCTCAGATGACATCAGTGTATATGTGAAGCTGGGATTATTTACCCTAATGTGCATCTACACTTGCACACATTGAATCTCATTTGCCATTTTAATGCCTATTCCCTCAGTTCAAAGAGATCCTCTTGGAGCTCTTTGCAATCTGTTTTTCTTTTTCTTTTAACCACCCTAAATAATTTGGTGTCACCTGCAAACTTGGCCAGCTCACTACTCACCCCTAACTCTAGGTCATTTATGTTGAAAAGTACTGGTCCCAATACATATCCCTGAGGAACCCCACTGCTCACATCCCTCCATTGCAAGAAGTGATCATTCCTATTCTCTGCTTCCTGGGGTGTTTTTTAAAGCCAATTTCAATCTATAAAGGACTTGTCCTCTTATCTCATGACTGTGAAATTTGTACAGGAGACCTTGGTGATAGACTTTGTCTAAATCCTTCTAGAAATCTAAATAAACTATGTCTACTGGATCATCCCTGTCCACATGTTTATTGACACTTTCAAAAAACTCTACAAAGTTAGTGAGACAGTACTTTCCAGAGCCCATGTTGGCTTTTATTCAGTGGGGCTTATCCTTCTATATGCTTGACAATTTACCAGGAGCAGACATTAAACTAACCAGCCTGTAATTTCCTGGATTCCCTCTGTATCCTTTTTTAACAAATGGGAGTTACATTAGCCACTCTCCAGTCCTCCAGTACAGAGATTGATTTTAGGGACATGTTGCATATCTTAGTTAGAATATCAGCAATTTCAGATTTGAATTCTTTAGAACTCTGGGATGGATACCATCTGGTCCTGGTGATTTGTTAGTTTGCAATTTGTCTATAAATTCTGGTCCTGGTAATTTGTTAGTCTGTGATTTGTCTATAAGTTCTGGAACTTCTTCCCTTGCCACTGCTGTTTACTCAAGCTCGCGATTTGTCTATAAATTCTGAAACTTCTTCCTCCCTTGCCACTGCTGTTTACTCAAGCTCCACATCCTCCTCTGAAAATGTCCATTCAGGAACAGGTATTTGCCTTTTATCTTCAGCAGTGAAGCTTCTCAGCAATCACCTTGTCCCCCGTTACCACTCCTTTAATTCCCCTGGCATCCAATGGTCCAACTGTTTCCCTACCCAGTAACATAATCTGCCAGTGCCAGGTCCTTTTCCCTAGCCAGCAACATCAGCCACTGCCTGGTCCTTTTAACTAGAGTTACTAAAGTTTGATCCTAGGACCTTTTACATGCAAAGCAGATGCTCTGCCACTGAGCCACAGACCCTTCAACCCACATCCCTTCTGTTTCTTTCCCTTATTTTGAATATATTTGCATACAGAACACCAACTGTACAAATAAGGTGAGTGATGCACTAGGCATCAAAGTCACTATATCTCCATGCAACACTTTTTACCTCTCCTCTGCAATATGATATTGAGTAAAGGGCTGATTTGGCTTGAAAATCACTGCAGCAAGATCCACAATGTATGGTTACAACCTTTACAAAAGAGAGTGGCTGCCTTGCTGACTGAGTGACATTAAAAGGAGCCAAGTGCCTTTAATCGCCCCAGCTGATTTCTGACTGCTTTCCTTCGGCTGCTAAGAAAATTAGGCTGGTTCTGAAGAATTTGTGCACAATTAGTGTGGCAAATTGGAGCTTCCCAAGAGAATACACAGCATCACGCACACCAGGAACAAGAATGTATCCTCTCTGTACAAAAGAAAGCCATTTAATGCATTAAATATTTAATTAATGAACTAAAGCTTTAATGAGGTGGAGACATTACACAGAGGAAGATGCCAAAGGGGTTACTGGGGCAGGACAAGGCTCCTTATGAGATAAAATATTGTGTTCTTATCATTTTCATACCAGAAAGATCATTGCCAGGGTGGGGGAGATGGGCAGCTCTCACACTTAACTGCTGTAGCCTCTTTACCTTCCCCACAACAGGAAAGGAAATAGGGCAGAAGTACTACTTCAGGAGGTATACTTTACTGTGGCATTTTAAATGAAGTGCCCAAGACTCACAATGGATTCAGAGAACCTGCCAGGAAACATGTCATAGCTAGGGAAGATGAAATTCTTCTCAGCTTTATCATTTTTCTTCCAGTTATCTGAATTTTGTCCTTTTTATCTGCATTAATACATGCTACCCTTCTATTCCTTCCTTCCTTCCTTCCTTCCTTCCTTCCTTCCTTCCTTCCTTCCTTCCTTCCTTCCTTCCTTACTTTCTCCCCTGCAGATATATATTTGCTTTGCTCCTCTGAGCAGGGCTTTCTGCAGGTGCCACCCTGCAAACAGGCAAAATCAACAACAGCCCGCAAATGTGCATTCTCTGCTGTGGTCCCCACCTTATGGAATGGTTCCCGCCCTCCTGGCTTTCCTCAAACTATTCAAGAAGCTGGGCTATACTGTAACAAAATGGTTTGGAAAGAAGCTTAGAGTAAAGGGTTAGGAACTACTGTGTATTGTTAGTAGTATCTGTTCTTGGAAGTATGTTCCTACTGTGTAATTTTTGCATAGTTCAATGTGTCATGGTAATACTTAAGCTTTGGTTCAGTTGTCTTTTTTCAGATCTCTGGTTGGTTGCAGATTTCTACAAGTCAAATCTTAGAATCATAGAGTTGCATTGTCTATTGAATGTCCCATTCTTTTGATTGTAT
Source organism: Gekko japonicus (assembly GCF_001447785.1). Classification (NCBI taxonomy): domain Eukaryota; kingdom Metazoa; phylum Chordata; class Lepidosauria; order Squamata; family Gekkonidae; genus Gekko; species Gekko japonicus. The sequence continues at coordinate 402,391 of NW_015172595.1, read as the reverse complement.
TGACTTATTCTGTATAATCTGCCTTGAGTTACAGCAAGAGAGGTAGACTATAAATAATGAGTGTGTCAGATTCAGGGGTCATTTCCTGAAAGAGCGCACAGGAGCGGAGCTCCGGCAGTAAAGAGCCCAGGGGGCGGGCACATGCAACAAGACCCACCCCCTGCTCCCAGCAGCCCTCAGTCAGAGCAAAAAGCATCCAGGTAAGTTGCAGAGGGCCCCCCCCCGGCCCCAAACAGTCCAGTGGCACCTTTAAGACCAAGTTTTATTCAGGTACAAGCTCTCCCTCCTCTGCGAGGACAGATCTGCACGTTCCTCCTCCCCAATAGCTAGCAATCCAAAACAGTCCAGTGGAGCCTGAGCGGTGGATGTTGCCTTTTGAAATACTTCCAGTGATGTCAGGGTGTGTGGCATAAGCTATGTCTACAGCATTCCCCTGATCCAGCAAGGTAGTAACTTTCTCAAAAAAAGAGATAAGGTTAGTCTGACATGACTTGTTCTTGAGAAACCAATGCTGGCTCTTAGTAATTACAGCCATCCTTTCTAAATGCTCAAGGACTGTCTGTTTGATGATTTGTTCTAAAACTTTCCCAGGTATAGATGTCAAGCTGACGGGTCGGTAGTTACCTGGATCCTCCTTTCCCCCCTTCTTGAAGATGAGTACAACATTTGCTGCCTCCAATCTTCTGGTACCTCACCTGTTCTCCAAGAGTTCTCAAAAATAATGGACAGAATCTCTGGAAGCCTAACATTAAAATGGCACCTCATTGTCTTACATTTATTTTTATTTTTTACCAGCGGCATTCGTCTAGTGAATTGAGACCTTCACTAGTCTCAGATCAATGGGGGAAAATTACAAGGAAAAAACGTGTTTCTCTGCCAGCTCTCAGGAAAGCCTGTTCACAAGCTCTGTAAGGGGAGGGGAGGGAGGGGGGAGGCTGGCATCAGGTCAACTGTTTCCCATTTTTCACAATGGCTGAGAAAAGGGCCTTAGCAGCAGCTCTAGTCAGTTTCATTCACAGAACTGAACAAGGAGGGTTTAAATGGAAGGCGCTTACTGGACACAATTGTGTAAATTAAAAAACCTTTGGATGCCACCTCCCACATGTCACAAGTGATGTTCCCACCCCAATTAAACAAAAACTGCGGGTTTTGGTTGTAGTTACAGAATACATACACAGACTAGATCAACTGGAGATTAAACAATTAAACAAAAACTGCAGGTTTTGGTTGTAGTTACAGAATACATACACAGAATAGATCAACTGGAGAAAAAAGAATGGTGCATAGGGCGGGCACACAAATATTTTTTGAATTTTTTGAATTACATTTTCTTTGCATACTACATAGGGCAGGGAACATGGGAAAGCTAACTGAAAATACATTTAAACAGGGATCTAATACGATAAAGAATTGCTTTTTCCAAAATTTCCCTTAGCATTAACATTCTACATGATGAAGAGTGAGATTAGCTGATTCAGATACATTCCAGTACAAACAATATTATCCAATAAAATGTATTCAGGTATATTAAGCTAAATATTATTAAACTTTCAGGGTTAATTCATTTTTAGTTCTTTTCCCATTTAGGCTTATCTTTATCATAGTTCCATCTGACTTTAAGGAGTTTGGGGGCAGTTCTCCCAAATCAGAGTCTTCTCCTGAGGAGCTGCTCGCTGTAGAGCTGTTTCCTGATCCAGTTCCGCTGTACTCTTCTTCTGCATTGTTGTCCTCCACTTTTCCTTCTTTCTCTGTTTTTTGATGCTGCTCCAAAAATGCTTTAGCTTATATAACAGAGTCTTTTTTTTCTCTTTGAAGTTGACCCTCTGGCAAAATCCATCTGTAGGGAGTGGAATTTTTCTGTAGAAATGTTGTCAATTTTTTGTATTGTTGTCTCAACTTTCTTATCTCAAATGGAATGTCTTTTAAAATTCTTATTTCTTCACCTTTGATTTTTAGAGTAATCCTGTTAGTCACTTTGAGTATAACATCTCTGATAAACCTTTTGGAGAATTTCACAAATATTTCACCAGGTAGCTTATTTTTCTTAATGTAGTCTGGATAAATCCGGTAGACTACATCCATTTCACTTGGTATAACTTCCGCTTTAAGGTCTACTACCAGTGCCAAGGCATCACTTAAAATCTTCTTGAGGTTTTTCCCTTTTTGTTCCGGAATACCTTGAAATCTCAAGATAAATGATGATTTTCCCGTTTGTAGTTTAACAGCTGTTGTTTATGAGAAACTTTCTCTTTTTCCACTACCTCCAGTCTCTGTTTCAATGCTTTTGTCTTAGCATTGACTTTTCTCACTGACTTTGCTGTATTCTTTGTTTTTATATTGACTTCTTTTAGCTGTTTTTTGAAAGTCTCAAAGTTATTATTAAGATGAGTCATCTGGTATAGTAGAGGCCGCAGTGCAGTGGTTAACATGCTTGAAAAGTCTATGGTAGCTTCCTGTTTGGAAGCCAATGCTGTTGAGCTGGCAGTTCCTGAAGGAGAAGGTATTACTTTTGGTGCCATTTTTTCAGTCCGATGAAGGATTGTTTACATTAAGAGAAAGTTAAAAAAAGTCTCTGTAGGTTTATTCAATCATGGTTTTTAACCAGTCAGCACTCTATTTGTGCTAAACAATGCTTTTCAATCAGCTTCCCCCCCTCTACCTCTTATAGTTGATGCTTTTTCCTCCCGGGATAAGACCAGCTCAGTTCCCTCCGTTTTTGAATTTAAGCGGTTGGGGGAAGCTGTCATCTTAGATTTTTGTCTGGATTAAAAGCATATGGAGTCACTCTTCATCAGCTGCTTGCTTCAGTAAGATAGGGAGACCTTTAAAGTGCTTGATCTCCTGTTCACCTGTCCCGGTGTGCGTTTCTGTCGCCATTGCTGGTCTCGTCTATTGGGGCAAAGAGGAGCCTCAATCCCTCAGCTGTGGTCTCGGGAGCGGCATCTCTCATGCCCCAGGCTATGGGCCCCCTACAAGGGCCCGGGGGGGGGACTGGAATCCACTGGTACCCCTCCCAGCTACTACGGTCATGGGGCACATTCATCGGAGCTCGATGGAACATGCCCGTCAGTGATTTGCCAAAACCAGAAGCTTGGCACACAAATCTGAAGTCAGGTTTGACTGCTTGGATTCTCTGGAGTAAGCGGTCCGTGCATAATGGGCCTATATCAAGGTTATCATGCATGTAGCTGATATCCAGCCATTTGGAATGTATGTATGTCTCTTCACTGATTGCTAACTTAATTTAACTTAGTGTAGCAGACATCCACATGGGCAGAAGAATTTAGGTGATTTTTTCCCCCCACTGTGGAAGTAACTGGGTAATAAAAAGGGCCAAGTTTAATTATTTATTTACATTGACCAAAGGGGATCTGCAGAACCTGCAGGCCAAACCCCATTCCATTCCAACCCCCTTTGCAGTGTGCATGATTAGTGGGATGCAGAAGACTCATGCCTTCCCTTGTTTGTGCATCCCTGAACTTATGGGCAAGGCCACCCTGGCTCTGAGCTGTGAACAGTCACATGTATATGACCCATCATATGTGATGCTTGGTGGAGGTCTGCCAGTTCCTGTCCATCTAGCTGCAGGGTCTATGGGTCAAGGATAATGACATTCCTCAAGGGTTTCCTTTCCCATGTCCATGAAGGCACTGAGGCCTGGGGCCTCGTCTGACAGTTAACCCTTCACTATCCAAATGATGCCCCAGGATGCTCACCTAGGCTGTACTGCATACAAATAAAGCAACGACCTCCAGTGCTACTGCCATGGAATGCCAGAAACAACCCAACCAAATCCATCCAGGCTACTGCCAATCTGCCAAGGGGGGGGGATGATGTTGTGGCACAGTGCTCAGCCCTTCCCCCAGAAGGTCCCAGCTGGCAACCCTAATGGCAGGAAGACAGAGAAGACAGAGAAGGCTTATATTGAATTTCCAACCTTGTGTGGCTAGGCCACACAAGGCTCTCTTCCCAACACTTCCCCACTCGACCCACTCATGCTCCATTGCTTTACAGAGGTATGGCCAAATCCATCCATCTCCCTGAATTTGTTCTAGGCCAATCGATGCCCAGCACAGGACCTGCAAACTGATCACAAACACAATCTAAATGTTCTACAGCAGACCAATGCAGCCACCTTGTGAAAACACTGACTTTCTCCTTGGACTTTGGAGGAGATTCTTGCAAACTCTGAGCTCTACAAAACACAGTGGATCATGTTCAGGGATTTACTCTGAGCAATTTGAAGCTTCACTTCCATTATATTACATACTGAACACCTTTTCTGATTGTACCTGTTCCTCTGTCCACTGCTTTTTCCCCCTCTGCTATGTCTTGGTGGATCAACTAGGTTCTTGCATGCACCTGACTATGAATATGTATTATGTCCAGAGTGGAAGTCTTCTGGGCAGGAAGACTGAACACAAGACTCCATTAAGCCCTTGTCAGCATGAAACTCTGTTCACAAAATTCAAAGTAAAGCTGCTAAGCAGTGCGCTCCCAATTTCTCTCTGCAGGAGGTGCTGTAGTTTGATTTGTAGAAGCACTTCTGTTGGGTATTAGCAGGGGTCATTTCCTGCAGGAGCACACAGGAGTGAAGCTACGGCAGTAAATAGCCCAGGGGGTGGGCACATGCAACAAGCCCCACCCCCTGCTCCTCAGTCAGAGCAAGAAGAAGCCAGGTAAGTTGCAGAGGCCCCCCCCCGACCCTAAACAGTCCAGTGGCACCTTTAAGGCAACTTTTATTCAGGTACAAGCTCTCCCTCCTCTGCGAGGACAGATCTGCATGTCCCCCCCCCAATAGCTAGCGATCCAAAACAGTCCAGTGGAACCTGAGCGGTGGGTGTTGCCTTCTGACACACTTCCAGTGGTGTCAGGGGGTGTGACATATGCAAATAAGTTATGCTAAGGAGCTCCTGCATCTTTTTTTCTATGAAATGACCCCTGGGTATTAGTATGTGTCAGAAAACAAGGAATGCGGGCCTAAAATAATTCCCGTGGTTGCTTCTGTATTAAAATTCCTGCAGATAATCACACACATGTGTGTACGCACAAACACACACACACAGAGTTAGAGGAACCGTGAGATTTGGATGGAATAATAAAGGATTAGTCAAGAAACTCCCGAATGAATTCAATTTAAAAAATGACATATGGAGCATGCAGCTTGATGTTTTTATGATTAGGCTGGCGGATAATTGGAAAGAGCAGATTCTGCCCTACGCTTGGCCAGGCCCAGTCTCTGCTAGCTCTCTTTGGTTAAGCACTTCCTCCTCAGGAAGTGGCAAAGCCAAGTGTTTCATCGCCTGAATCAGAAAGGACTTAAAGAACAGATTGGGTTTCATTTTAAAAAATACAGATTTACATTTTGAAAGTCTTCCACACTACAGATCTTGCTGTATTTCAGCAAGTTTCCCTTCTCTTGTGCTTGAAAGCAGTCCATCCTTGCCTGGCAACTGGAAGCAATCTTGATAGAAAATGGCTGATTTCTAGCCTGTTTCTGGCTCGTCTCCATTTCCTTAGGTCTGCCAACACACTTGATTTTCGGACATGCATGAATTTTGTTTTCTTGCTATACAAGCATGAAAGAATTCTCCGTAAACTTGCCATTGTCTTCCTTGGCCTTGCACTGTATGCCTTAACTGCCAGCATCCCTTATTATAGAATGATTGTATTCACATGGATGCCTCTGTTACATCTGTATGGAAATCTCGCTCTTCCAGTTCTTTAGAAAAGCTCCAGAACATAGCACTGGTGTTAACTACGTTCGTAGAAACTGAGATGAAATAAATGTGAAGAATCAAATGCAACAATTGGATAATTGACAATGTTCTGCAGATGTTTTTTTTCCACGTGCACAAAAAGAAGATTGTTGTAGTGCACTATTAGGAAGTAATATGATGAAGATACCTGCTGACCAGCTATTAACAGGTCACCAGGTACAGCCCCATAGCCAGGAAATCCTCAGGGGGGGCTTTGGACTCATGGGGGGCACTGTACCCCCGACACATGGCGACATCACTAGTGATGCCACCATGAGTGACTCTTCCTCCCTCTTTGTTCAGAGAGGGAGGAGGAGAGCTGACGAGGTGGCATCCAGGCTCAACTTGAGCCACTCAAGCTCCCCCCCCACCTCCCATCTTCACCAGCCAACAACATGCACTGCCGGCTCTCTGAGAGCTTCTGAGAGCCCACGACCCAACTTGCTGGCTGGCGAAGATGGGGTGAGGCACCTGGGCAGGCCATTAGAGAATGCCCCACCCAGGCACCTCACTGCATCTGTGCCAGCCAGCGAGTCTCAGAGAGCTGATGGCCTGACTCATTGACTGGCGAAGATGGGGTGAGATTCCTGGTGGCCATTATAGGCTCAACATTCAGCATCTCTAGTTAGGAGGATCAGATAGTAGGTGATGTGAAAGACTCCCAGGTGAGACCTTGAAGAGGTGCTGCCAGTTGGATTTGACAATATTGACCTTGATAGAACAATGGTCTGATTCAGTATAATGTAGTTGCCTGTGTTCAACTACCTTTTGCTTTAAATGACAAATAAATTATCAATGTGAGCATATGGGATACTCAACGTGAGACACATTTGGCATTGCAAGCATATTAAGTTTGATTTTTGAACATGTTATTTATGAGGATTGCAACACAATAAAAGGTCTCTGTGAGAATTTGTTCTAAAAGTGACAGGTACTGGGGTATTTGTGATAAGGATTGGTGGGTAAGGGAACGGTGGGTAAGGGAGCGGTGGCACAGGCTGTAAGAAGCCTGCAAGAGTAATGATATCACCAAACATAATGGCTGTTCGAGTCCCACCGCGGCTGGAGTGAGCTCCCGGCCCTAGTCCTAGATAAATGGGTACCTACTCCTAGAGTAGGGTGTTACCCTCCTTCAATGGAATGGTGTACAGCAATGGAAGCTGAAGTGGCGGATCAGCAAGCATGGCGGTGGCGTTGGTGTCAGACAACGAGCGATCCGAAAGGAGCCTGATCTCATAGGATCTCAGAAGCTAAGCAGACCTTGGTGATTTCCAAGGAAGACTCTGCAGAGGAAAGCAATGTCAAACTACCTCTGCTTCTCGCTTACCTTGAAAGCTGCTTTCTGGAGCTGCCATAAGTCAGCTATGACTTGATGGCACTTCACACATGGAACAGAGAAAATGGAAGTTGTTCTTACTTTAGCTTCACACAGAGACATAACCTGAATTATTAATCTGTGCTCATGTGCTGCCTAAAACTATGCTGCTTCATTATTCTGATGCCTAGCATTAAGTACACAACAGGAACCTGTCCATTTATAAGTGTTGCACTCCAATGGTCTGCTTTGCCATTGATCTCTCATTAACTTCCTAATGCTCCAGGATTAGGGTTTGTCCATACCTTTTCATTTATCACTATCCGGCATGCAGACTCAGAAACTCTGTTCCTTAGGGCTGATTCATATATTTCTGTGTATAATTCTGTGATTTAGCGTATCTAATGACTTGCTGACTCACAAGTGAATGTCTGAAATGTACACTGATAATTATCACATTTGAGGTAATGTCAAGCAAAATGAAGGATCTGCCTGGTGAAGGCCAATGTGGTGTATTGCTTCAGTTTAGTGTTAGGTCTGAACCTGACATGGTTGTCTTCAAATCCTCACTCTCCTGTAAAGCTCACTGAACAATTTCAGGCCAGTCACTGTCTTGTCAGCCTTGTTCATATATATCGGGTTATTAGGAACATAACTTGTATATATGCTATCCTGAGTTCTTTTGAGGAAGCATGAGATATGAACATGAATCATGATACTAAGCAGGGGTGCTTGACCAACCATGGGCTCAGCTCATGTCTGTTCACTGGTCAAGAACAGAGAGCTGATTTTCCATCAGCTGTACTGCTGTTCATAAGCAGTTTGAGCCTGTTTATCTGGATACTTTTAATAAATTCAGACAGTCCAGTCCAGGGTATTTATGGGATGTGCAAAAATAGTTCCCTTCTCATTTCAGTCAATTACTAGGGGTGTGCATTACAAAATTTCCAAGGGGAAAATATACAGAAATCACTGGTTTGGGGTTTTATAATGATTTTCCAGAATGGTAACACAAATCAGGGATGAAAAATCAGCAGTGGCTGAACATAGCCTAACTCAAACAGGACACAGTATCTTATTCCAAGACACTGAAAGGCTGGACAATCCAATTACCATGTCAGATTACACAGGGAAGCCATTGAAATTCATAAACATAAACACAATTTCAACAGGAAAGAAGAGAGTTTAAAAATAAATAGGGCATGGTTTCCTGTCCTGAAAAACACAAAATGCTCTACATCTTACAACAGCACTACAGATAAGATTCGAATTTCAACAGCCAATCCATAAGCAAAAGAACCTCTTCAGGAAAGCTCCTCCATTAGCATGTCTTACCGCAGGGCCTGTAAAACAGAGCTCTTCCACCAGGCTTTTGAGAGCCGCCACCACCAGTGAAGGACATCAGTTGGTTGAAAGTGAGAGGGCCCTGGACTCTGGAAATTGCCATCAACAGCCTAAAGAACAGCAAGCCCCGTAAGGACATTCCAAATGAAATCTAAGAGCTGACTGTGGGATGAGAACTTTGTACATTGGTTACTGGCTGCTACCGTTGTATGAATACCAGCAACTACTAGCACTTTAGTATGATTTTATAATTTGTTTTAATTGCAACTTATGTTTTTAATATAATAACCTGCTTTTTTGTAAGCTGCCCTGAGCCGGCTTCGGTCAGGAGGGTGGGGTAAAAATCTGAATGAATGAATGAATGAATAAATAAATAAATGTCACAGCCTGGGAAACGCCTACAATATTATAACTCAATCCTACCCCACCTTCCTGAGTAGATATAAATTACCTGCCTACCATTTTTCTTCTCATCTTGACACAGAGAGTACTCCATCTTTATGTGTTATACCTCTGAAGATGCCAGTCACAGCTGCTGGCAAAACGTCAGGTACTACAATGCCGAGACCACAGCCATACAGCCTGGAAAATCTACAACAACTAAATCAGGGATTCTTAGGTATTACAAAACCTCCCTCCCTGAGCAAACCATACTGTTTTTCATCTTCATGGTTTTCTTTAATTCTACTGATATCTTGGGCAATGGTATTTCTGTGTTCTAATTGTATCCTCGCAAAGTGGAGCATGGAGTGTTTCCAGTCAATCACCTTTAAAGACAACCCACAGAGAGATGCAGTTCTCTTCCCCTCCTTCCCTTTTGGGGGTGGTACTCTTTTGTTCTTTGCAAGTACTCTGGCTGGGAAACAAAGAGAGCTGTTCAGAGGCCCGCAGAATCCATCCCCTTGGTTTGGTTTCCTTGAAATTTGGAGATTCTTTAGAAGACAGCACTCACTCTGCTGCATTTTTTGTGCCATTTGGTTGAAAACCAGCTACTCTGCCCCTCAAAAAAAGCTCCCCACAGGGAATAATGGCAGACTGATGGGAAAAGACAGGGTGAGGTGCTGCAAAGGAAGCTACTTCCACTTTGTGAAAGGAAACAGACAACAAGGAAATATGGCAAATACAGAGTTTTCCGTGGAAAGGTACATTTCTATTGTTAGTCACTGTAACAGTGGGAAAATGAAATTTATTATTGTTGTTGTTGTTGTTGTTGTTGTTATTATTTCTAAACCACCCTCCCTCAGAGGGCTCAGGGCAGTGTACATCATATTTAAAATACAGTTAAAAAATTTCAAAGTATAAATTAATACAGAGAGAGTTTTGGTTTTTAAAAATGCAGTGGACTGCTGGAGTTTTCCTGCTAGGCTGCTATTTGACCTCCATTTTAGAAATCAGTAGTGAGAACTGTGGCTGCTCAGAGAGTCACCTACTTTAGGGTCTCTAAAATCAAACACCTTAGTTCAATGTGCTTGAAACTGACTGTTTAGACTAGAGGAAAAAGTATGTTCTGTGCAAATTTGGTGCCATTATCTTTATAAACAGCTGCTCCAGACCTCATAAATATATTCTGCATTGAAAATAATGGTCCTGAACTCTGGAACCTGAAAAACCACATAGATTTGAATCATAAATCAGTAATGTCCTACCCAAAAATATGCACACATGGTAAATAGTTGCTGGGGTTTTTTTTGTTTATCCCTTTGTTCTTTTATTCTGTTTTTTAAAAAGAAATATTTAAGAAATCAAAACTGAAATAAGTATGATAAAAATTACCCCCCCCAAAAAAACCCCACTATAGTGATTTTTTTTTTCTTGGTGCATGCCTCACTCAGCCATCCATGACAATTTCACCTACTGTGTAGATTGAAAACACAAATGAAAAGCAACGAAACTACACTACCACGTGGAAATTAAAACTCCAACACTGTGGCTACTGCAAAGTTCCGTAGTTGTTCAACAGCTGTCCAACTTGGATAGCAGCAAACCAAACAGTTCTTTGGCTCATCTTGTGAGTGATTGTGGCTGGTGAACAAAGTATGGTAGCCTCCAGGCCTGTTTACCATGAAGTTCACATCATCCCTAATATTAAGTCTTTCACACATGCAAGTCATCCTTTGATTCTAAACATATATATGCATATGAAGCTGCCTCATGTAGAGTCATACCACTGATCTATTGAGCTCAGTACTGGCTACTCTTACTGATAGTAGCCCTTCTGGGTTTCAGGTAGACATCTTCTATATAATCCACTACCTGATCTTTTTAACTGGAGATACCAGCGGTGGAACCTGAGGCTTTCTGCATTCAAACTGGATGTGCTACCACTGAGTAATCATCCCTTCCTTCCTCATGCTGCTAAGTGGTAAAGTGGTGAAGTCTCCCTATGTGAACTTCTGATCAAGTTCTTGGATTTGTAATTTCTGTGCAGCAAGAAATCATGTACATCTGTGTGCACTGTCATATCAAAACTGTATTTATATTTTGCCATGATTGTGTGTGTCTCAGAGATGCAGGCCTTTCAATATTATCTCCGTGCCACTAATCCAATCCTGGATTCCCTACAGGTTTTGGCATCATACTTCATTCTTCAATTGCATTAGGCTCTGTGAGAAGACAGAAGAAATTTGGATGATCCCTGGGGTAGTTCAGGCATGTGACCAAATATCTTCCAATGACTAGAACAAATATGCTGTTACAATTCTAATTGCCACTTCAGGAAAATGACTTTTCTATTCTTATGCAGTAATAAAGCAATATTACTGTCTCAGAGCTTGAAACGAGCAACACAGTGTGTTTCCTTGTATTATACTGACATATCAACTGTCTGGATTCTATGGTAACTTCAGTATCTCTACCGTGATGATCCATATAGTCTTCCGCGCTATACTTCCTACTAGTTTCCCAGACATCTGTTGTTCTTCTAATTGTTCCCCTTGAACAGTTATTTCACTGTACATTGCTTCAACTTGCGTCAAAAGTCACCACCATCTCTTCAGTTCTTATTGGTCACTGCTTTATGGGGATGAGCCTGTGGTCAAAATGGGAGTGATGCCAGAAAACCAGTATACACAACTGGGTCTATGGCTGGCTGCACAATACTAACCAGAATTATACCTTTCTAAGCTGCGGTGGCTCAAGTGGTTAACACTCTGAACTGCAGGCTGTGGAAGGTTAGTAGTTCAGCAGTTCGAGACCCGGGTGCCACATGATGGAATGAGCTCCCATCTCTAGTTCCAGCTCCTGCCAACCTAGCAGTTCGAAAGCAAGAAATTGCAAGTAGATAAATAGGTACCACTTCGGTTCTGAAGGTAACAGCGTTCCATGCGCCTTGGTGTTTAGTCATGCCGGCCACATGACCACGGAAATGTCTTCAGACAGCGCTGGTTCTTCGGCTTTGAAATAGAGATGAGCACCGCAACCCTAGAGTCGGATTCGACTGGCTTTCGAACAAGGGAACCTTTACCTTTTTAAGCCCATTGTGTTTGTAGTATGTTTTCCAGTGTTCTTTCATTCCGGAAGGTATGCCATACTGACCTCCTTCTTAGCTCATTTTCTGTGTGATTTAATTGATATCTTTGAAAACAGTCTGAATTTCCTGAAGAGCAGTAAGGCAAGGCTGTGAGGCACATTTGGATTGTATTGAAATAAGGTTAAGACGGATGAGTATTTTCAAGAGCACATGACATACTGTAAAGTTGTTGGCCAAGCAAGAGCAGATCCGGAAAAAAAATGTTACAGTAAATCTTTCTGGCAGCTGCCACAACAGCAGAAAGCATCAGACTATCCTCTCATAATTACTATCAGGGCCTGATAATATTATAGAAATGAGTGATTCAGCTGTTTTGTCTGGTAAAGTGGATCTTTCTTATGACCAATCCACACAATCGTTGGTGCATGCTAAAATGTTGATTGACAAGATCTGGAAAAGTTTCAGAGGGTAGTCTTGTTGGTCAGCAGTAGAACAGCTAGATTCATGTCCAGTAGCACCTTAGAGACCAACATGATATTGGGGGTATGAGCTTTCAAGAGCCAGAGCTCCCTTTCTCAGAGCTTTGACCCTCAAAAGCTCAAATCTAAGATTTGGAGTGCGTTTGTATCTACAGAGAAGTGTTCATGAGATTGTTCTATCATCTCAGAAGTTCATTCTTTACCATATACCCATATTTGAACAAAAAATAGTATTTTGGCAAGTGGAGAAGCATCCACACATTAATTTTCCATAGAGCATATAACCTTTTACACCAAATGTCTAGAGATGCACATTCCAAAGGTACAGTACAACTATAGAAAACATATTGCAATGTACTTCCCTCTGACCAATGCCTTCATTGCATCCCAGATGACCTGAGAGACACTATAGTCAGAGTCATTTTTAAAATAATTTTAAATTTCTAAATCAATATCTGTATATGTTTTGTATAAATTAAAAAAAAAATTAGATGGCCCTCCCCTCAGGGCAGTGGACATCATAAAAAAAAAACAACTATAGAAAACATGAAATATCTGATTGGTATTTCTAGTAGGCTTTCAAGCTACAACTAGCTGTTGGAGGCTAGGATTGCTAATCTGTCTTGCAAAATTCCTGGAGATTTGGTGGTGGTTTCTGGAAGAGGCAGAGTTTGGACAGGAAGCTCAGCAGTGATGTGATGCCATAGAATTTGCGCTCTGAATCTGCCATTTCCTCCAGGGGAAACCTGGTGATTTTCAGGCTCCACCTGGAGGTAATTAAATATAGGTATTTCAACGGCACTCACTTTGACAAAGTTATACACATAATGAGATAATATGCATGATCTGTTGGTGTTGATGGCGTTTAAATTGCTTCCAGTAAACTGAATATTGGAAAAAGAAATTTCTAGTCTTTGGAAGCTTTTTTTGCATAATACATCACGGTTGTTTGCTTCCTTTCAATCTCCAGGGGAGGGCTGGAGATCACTCAGAATTACAGCTGCTCTTCAGATGGCAGAGATCAGTTCCCCTGGAGAAAATGGTAAGCTCTGTGTTGTTGTATCCTTCTGAGGTCGCCACAGCAAATTGACACTGAGTGCGCAAGGCCAGGGCACTCACCCAGAGACTCTTTCTAAAGCTTGTTGTATTTATTTCCACAGCGGGCCTTATTCCTAGTAATGAAATAAAGTCCATAATAATAAAATAAGGACCTGTCATTCAGTTGCTTTATCATCTTGCCAAGATACCAGTCTTCACCAAGCATGGAGGAAAAAAATGCAAGGTAAAGAGGGATAAGGTATCCCCTCTCACATATAAACAAAGGAAGATAAAATCAGAATGGAGACCCCCCAAAAAAAGAAACACCCAGAAATGTATCACACTGAACTAAGACAAAAGAGAAACAGTAACGTTTTTGGTTAGAAACAGGTAAATGTGACCTGAGAGACTGGTGATTAGTATCCCCAGTAGTTATTTGAATGATAAAATCAGTTTTAGCAGGATCCAACTTGGATTAGGATACAAATTCAACAAAATCAACAGATTTTGCACTTTTCTCAATCATCCTCCCAGATGTTATTTGCTCACATGGTGCCTGCATCTTTCCTTACATGGTAAAAGTAGTGGCTTTAAGGTTAGATGGTTTAGGTCTGGAAAAAGGTAGGTGGGATAAGAGTTAAGCCCTTTCCAACTGCAATAAACACTCTTCCCCCTAGAGTCAGGGCCACTGAGAGGGACAGACTAGGGGTATAACATTTTCCATGTTTGGATTTCTGTAGTGACCCAGGCAGCTCACCTCTCTTTTCTCTCCTGAAAGAGCAAGGGGGCACCTGACATTATGTTCATTGACCTGGACTAACAGTCAGACTTCAGCAATAGTGAGAAGCCTCTACAGGAATCTCTAATTGTTCACTTTAAATCTTGGCTTGACCTGAAATTATAGCATCTTCTCTCCTACAGCAACAGAGCTCTTGCTAGTTTTTCCAGTTAAGCAAAGAGTAAAATGAGAGAATTTGAATTCCTAGAGAGGCTTTCCTTGATCTGTTCCCAAAGGATTTTGAACAACTCCTCTGGTTTGCTATCTGCTGAGAAAGCAATGAAGTAAATACTACTGATGTCATTGGGGCTTATTTTACCAATTTTTTCACTCATTCTTCCTTTTTTAAAATTTAGTTTTTCAGTGTAATTCATTTTCTAATTGAATCTGTGAAGAAGTGAAATCTTTTTCTGGGGGGCCCATAATAGCTCTCAGAAGCCCTGGCCATGGCTTCTCTAACCTTTAAAAAACTTGTTGTGGAATTAAAAATATAATAAGACCTAACATGACATGAGTAAATGCTCTCAATCCAAGATAAGAATTACCAGTATTTGGAAGTGTCTGAAAGTCTTCTGATTTGAAGAAGAGGAGATTGGATTTATAAATACTACTGATGTCATTGGGGTTTATTTATACCCCACCCTTCACTACCTGAAGGAGTCTCAGAGCATCTTACAATGCCTTTCTCTACCCCTCCCCACAACAGAC